>NC_090652.1:42938718-43236218 GCF_040937935.1 Hyperolius riggenbachi | reverse complement strand
CTGCTGCAAGCTCCTTATTTGTTGCGCTGGGTCTCCTCCTGCAGGCGGCAGGAACTGGCTCAACTTCCCCTTGAGGCGTGGGTCCAACATCATGCTGATCCAGATGTCCTCCCTCTGCTTCATCTGGATCACCCTGGGGTCCCTGCGCAGGCACGTCAGCATGTGCGCTGCCATTGGGAAGAGGCGGGCCACGTCTGCTGGCACATCGACGTCAGTGCTGTCCTCATCCTCCTCCTCTGCCGCCTCATCCTCTCTCCACCCCCGCACCAACTCAGCTGCGCTGTGCTGATCCCCCTCATCAGCTGCCAGGTCAGGGACCTCCACCAAGTCCTCCTCCTCCTCCCCCTCAGAGGTGGACTGCGCAGCTGGTTGCCGCTCCTGCTGGTCCAAGGCTGCCGCTCCCTGTTCCAGCAAAGCATCGAGGGCCCTGTTCAGCAGAGAAACCAGGGGCACCCACTCGCAGACCATAGCATGGTCCCTGCTCACCATGTTTGTGGCCTGCAGGAAGGGAGCCAGCACTAAGCACACCTGCTGCATGTGCCTCCAGTCATCATCGCGGACGATGGACGGGATGTTGCTGGTCTTGTCCCTTCTCTGAGCTGCGGAAACAGTGGCCAGGGCAAGGTACTTTTTGACAGCGCGCCTCTGTTCAACCAGACGCTCCAACATCGCCAGGGTGGAGTTCCAGCGAGTCGGAACGTCAAGGATCAGCCGATGGCGTGGCAGATCCAGCTCCTTTTGCACGTCTTCCAGGCTCGCACAGGCTGCAGCCGAGCGCCGGAAGTGACGCACAACATTCCTTGCCGTTTCCAGCAGTTCGCCCATCCCCTGGTAGGTGCGCAGGAACTTCTGCACCACCAGGTTCAGCACGTGGGCAAGACAGGGGATGTGGGTCAGGTTTCCCCTGTCTATTGCGGCAACCAGATTGGCCCCATTGTCGGCCACCACCTCTCCGACTCTGAGGCCTCTGGGGGTCAGCCAAATCCTCTCCTGCTCCTGGAGTTTGGCCAACACATGGGTTGCCGTCAGCTTGGTCTTCCCAAGGCTGACCAAGTGCAGCAGCGCTTGGCAGTGGCGGGCCTTCACGCTGCTGCTGAGGCGGGGGGTTTGGCCAGGTGTGCCGGAGGATGGCAGAGGATCGGAGGAACCTGCTGCAGTTCCCCTGAGCCTGCGGGGTGGCACCACCCACTGTGTTGCTGCTGCTGCTGTGCCCGCTGCTGCTCTCCCATCCTCACCCCCTTCCACCAAGCTGACCCAGTGGACAGTGAAGGACAGGTAGCGGCCTGTCCCGAAGCGGCTGCTCCAGGAGTCCATGGTGACATGGACCCTTTCACCAACCGCGTGCTCCAGCCCTCGCTCCACATTGGCCATCACAAAGCGGTGCAGTGCAGGAATGGCCTTGCGGGCAAAGAAGTGTCTGCTGGGGAGCTGCCAGTCTGGGGCTGCGCAAGCAAGCAGCGCACGAATGTCGCTCCCCTCCTGCACGAGCGTGTACGGCAGGAGTTGGGAGCACATGGCCCGTGCCAGCAAGCCGTTCAGCTGCCGCACGCGACGGCTGCTGGGAGGCAGAGCCCTAACCACCCCCTGGAAGGACTCGCTCAAAAGGCTCTGGCGTGGCCTTTTGCTGACACGGGAATCAGCAGACACAGCAGAGGAGGCCACTGAGGACTGGCTGCCAGAACAGGCCTCAGTGTCGGCGGCAGGAGTTGCAGAGGGGGGAGGAGCAGTGCGTTTCCGCACTCCTGCTGGTGCTGCTGGAGGAGCAGGAGGGCGGGTGGCTGCTGTTGCTGCTGCTGCTGCTGAAGGCTGTGCAGTGATGGGTGTGGTGCCACTGCCAGCAGCAGATGCCTTCAGCCTCTGGAACTCCTCATGCTGGTGGAAATGTTTAGCCGCAAGGTGGTTGATGAGCGAGCTGGTGCTGAACTTTAAGGGGTCTGCACCTCTGCTCAACTTCCGCTGACAGTGGTTGCAAGTGGCGTACTTTCTGTACACAGTGGGCATGGTGAAAAACCGCCAGATTGGTGACAGAAACTTCCCCCTACGGCATGGAAGCGCTGCTGCCTGTCTCCCTGTGGTGGTTGGGGGGGGGCTTGGGTGCGGCTGGGGGTGGTACTGGCTGATGCTGCTGCTGCTGCTGCTGAGCCTGAGACACCAGCAGGCTGTGGGACGCTGCCAATGCTTGCAATGATGCGCCTCCTTGCAAGGCCCACAAGCGCATCCTCCTCCTCCTCCTCAGAGCTGCTGAGGACGACATCCCCTGGAGGTGGTGGCACCCAGTCTCTGTCTGTCACCGGGTCATCATCATCCTCCCCCTCCTGAAACATGTCCTGCTGGGATGAGGACCCCCCAAACTCCTCTCCTGATGCATGGATGGGCTGCTTGACTGTCGCCACAGTCTTGCTGTCCAATCCCTCATCCCCCAAAGTGCCCATCAGCATCTCCTCCTCAAGATCGCCAACAACAGCAGACAATTTACTCATGATGCCTGGGGTCAAAAGACTGCTGAATGACAGGTCGGCGAGTGACGGTGAACTGGCCTCCTCCCCAGACCCTGCTGGGCGGCTGCTGCGAACAGGGGTGGTGGTGGTGGTGAGGGTGGAGGCCTCGGATGCAGAGCTGATGGCGGGCTGCTCATCCTCCGTCATGAGTTGCACCACAGTGTCTGCATCCTTTTCCTCAATGGGACGTTTCCGACCCGGCTGGAGGAAAATGGGAGCAGGTGCTACACGCTGCTGCTGCTGTGTCTCTGCAGCGTGAGTTGCAGATGCTCCTGCTGGGCGGCGCCCAAGGCGTCCACAGCCAGTGGCTATGGGAGGAATGTTAGCCACTGACGCTGCTGCTGCTGCTGCGGAACTGTGCATGGTGGCGCGCCCGCGGCCGCGGCTTGCCACAATGCTGCTCCCTCTCCTCCTGATTCCCTTGCTGCCCTTCCCCTTGCCCAAACCGCGCTGGCTGCCACTTCCAGACATCTTAAATGTTTTGGGCGTATAGACAAAAGTTTTGTAAAAGGGCGGGTGAAAAGTGGGGTACTTTAATGGAGTGGGTTGGTTGGTGAGGTGACTGAGTGAGTGTCCCCTAGTACAGTAAGTAAGTAGTAACAGTCAGGAAGTACAACTAGCAGTTACAATAATCAGTAGTAATCACAAGTAAATTTAGTGTGTGTACACTCAGACAGTGAGTGCACGCACGCAGGAGCTAGTAGCCTATGAACACAGTGACTGAGTGTCCTAGACTCCTAGTACAGTAAGAGTAAGTAGTAACAGTAAATAGAACTAACTAATTACAATAATCAATCAGCGATCAGAAGGAAATGGAGTGTGGGTGTGTGTACACTCAGACAGTGAGTGCACGCACGCAGGAGCTAGTAGCCTATGGACAGTGACTGAGTGTCCTAGACTCCTAGTACAGTAAGAGTAAGTAGTAACAGTAAGTAGAACTAACTAATTACGATAATCAATCAGCGATCAGAAGGAAATAGAGTGTGTGTTGTGTGTGTACACTCAGACAGTGAGTGCAGTGCGCACACGCAGGAGCTAGTAGCCTATATGAACAGTGACAGTGAGTGTCCCTACGGGTACAGTAAGAGTAAGTAGTAAGTAAGTACAACTAACTAACAATAATCTATCAGTAATCAGAAGGAAATAGAGTGTGTGTACACACAGACAGTGAGTGAGTGCACACACGCAGGAGCTAGCTAGTAGCCTATAAACAGTGACAGTCAGTGAGTGTCCTACTCCTAGTACAGTATAACTACAATACTATTAGTAAAGGACAGCAGAAATACTGGTATAGATGAGAGAAATAAACAGAGGACAGCTGCCCACAGAGGCAAGGCCCCCCTGAGGCCTAAACCTGTAAGCTTGCAGCAGCTGCCTGTCTCTAATGTAACACACAAGCTACTAACTAAAATACAATGTTTATCTAACTAACAACAATATAGGTGTATATGGCAGGTGTAGGTGAGCAAAAACGCTAGGTAAATGATCACAATAGAGCACTTGCTAAGCCAAAGCACAAAGGAGCAACTCTCTCTCTGTACAAGTCTCAGGCAAGCATGGAGAAACGGAACATGGCGGCCGCTATTTATAGGGTAGGGGCTGGCCAGGGTCCCCCTCTGTGATTGGCTGCCGTCAGAGGGCCTGGGAGCCCTCTGATTGGCTCTAAGGACATCAATCTGGGCTATGACGCTATTCGAGCTCGGTACCGAGCTCGAATAGCGCCGGGTTGCTCGAATAGCTCGAATAGTGAATGGGCTATTCGAGTGTACTCGGATAGCCCATTCGAATAGCTGCAGCTATTCGGAGCTCGAATACCGAGCTCGAATAGCTGAAAAAGAGCTCGAATATTCGAGCTACTCGAATATTCGAGCTCTGCTGAGCACCACTGGCCAGGTGTCCCCACAGCAGGAGGGGAGCAGCGCAGTGAAGAGGAGCGTTGAGCAGAGCAATGGGGAAGGGTGGAAGTCTCCTCCCCTTCCCTCACCTTGGGGCTCCCCTCCCTCACTCCCCCCTCCAGAACATTTGCGGTGGTGGCTGGCAGCGGGCAACAGTGGGCGGGACTTACCTACTCCTCGTTTCGGCGAGTTGAAGCTGTGCGTTCAGCTAGTCTGGTCTAGCAGCACGCACAGTTCAACTCGTCGAAACAGGAGGAAGAAAGTCCCGCCCACTGATGCCAGCCACCGCCGCAAATGTTCTGGAGGGGAGAGTGAGGGAGAGGAGCCCCAAGGTGGGGGAGACTTCCGCCCTTCCCCACTGCTCTGCTCAATGCAACTTTTCACTGCGCTGCTCCCCTCCACACATGCTAGGGTGGACGACGTCCACTCTCCAAAAAAAGTAGGTGGACGTCATCCACCTGCGTTCACGCAGGACTCAAACCCTTGTTATGGTGGTGCAAAAGTGCTGAATTTTGCCATTGGATTTCATTGGGCTTCCTATTTCACTTTCCAAAATCTCACATTTTTTCAAAGAACGATGGCTCAGCAGTGGCAAATTTTCTAGCATTGTAGGGACTCTTAGGGGGCTCAGGACTGGTGAGTTTCGGGCCCCTAACCCAAAGAGATCATAGCCTAGGGTCACAAAAACGTATTTTTGCAATTGTACTGTGGTGACGAACATAAATCGCAGCCATGCCCATTAGCAAAGTCTGAATCTCACGACATGTCGCATGCAGGTAGAAGGCATATAGTTGTACTTGCACTCCAATTTTGGGTTCCCTACATCTCTGCAAACCAGAGTTAAGGGGGTGTAAAAGTGTTCAAATCCCCCATAGGCTTTCATTGGGGCCTAGGTTATGAGGGTACAAAAGTGCAGGTTTCTGCCAAACGGTAAGGTAAGGGCCCGAAACTCACCAGCCCTGAGCTCCATTAAATTCCCTACAAAGCCTGAAAATTTGGGGCTGCTACCGTTCAGCAGAAACCTGTGCTTTTGTGCCCTCAAAACCTAGGCCCTAATCAAAGCCTATGGGGGATTTTAGCACATTTGCACCCCCATAACTCTGGTTTGCAGAGATGTAGGGAACCCCACATTGCAGTGAAATTACAACAATATGCCTTCTACCTGCATGAGACATGTCGTGAGATTCAGACGTTGCTAACGACTATAGCTGCGATTTACGTATGTCAGAATCGCCACCATTGACATTGCCTAAATAAACCGGTTTTTGTGACCCTAGACTATGACCTCTTTGGCCGAGGGGCCCGAAACTCACCAGTCATGTTCCCCCTAAGGGTCCCTACAATGCTAGAAAATTTGCCACTTCTGAGCCGTTGCCCTTTGAAATGACATAAGATTTTGGAAAGTGAAATAGGGAGCCCAATGAAAGCCTATGGGGGATTTTAGCACTTTTGCACCCCCATAACTCTGGTTTTCAGAGATGTAGGGAACCCAACATTGCAGTGCAATTACAACAATATGCCTTCTACCTGCATGATACATGTCGTGAGATTCAGACGTTGCTAACGGCCATGGCTGCGATTTACGTTCGTCAGAATCTCCACCATTAACATTGCCCAAATAAACAGGTTTTTATGACCCTAGACTATGACCTCTTTGGCCTAGGGGCCCGAAACTCACCAGTCATGATCCCCCTAAGGGTCCCTACAATGCTAGAAAATTTGCCACTTCTGAGCCATTGCCCTTTGAAATGACGTGAGATCTTGGAAAGTGAAATAGGAAGCCCAATGAAAGCCTATGGGGGATTTTAGCACTTTTGCACCCCCATAATTCTGGTTTGCAGAGATGAAGGGAACCCAACATTGCAGTGCAATTACAACAATATGCTTTCTACCTGCATGAGACAGGTCGGGAGATTCAGATGTTGCTAATGGCCATGGCTGCGATTTACGTACGTCTGAATCGCCACCATTGACATTGCCGAAATAACCAGGCTTTTGTGACCCTAGGCTATGACCTCTTTGGCCTAGGGGCCTGAAACTCACCAGTCATGATCCCCCTAACAGTTCCTACAATGCTAGAAAATTTGCCACTTCTGAGCCATTGCCCTTTGAAATGACGTGAGATTTTGGAAAGTGAAATAGGGAAACCAATAAGAGCTTATGGGGGCTTTTAGCACTTTTGCACCCCCATAACTCTGGTTTGCAGAGATGTAGGGAACCCAACATTGCAGTGCAATTATAACAATATGCTTTCTACCTGCATGAGACATGTCGTGAGATTCAGATGTTGCTAACGGCCATGGCTGTGATTTATGTTCGTCAGAATCTCCACCATTAACATTGTCCAAATAAACAGGTTTTTATGACCCTAGGCTATGACCTCTTTGGCCTAGGGGCCCGAAACTCACCAGTCATGATCCCCTAAGAGTCCCTACAATGCTAGAAAAGTTTCCACTGCTGAGCTATCACCCTTTGAAAAGATTTGAGATTTTTGAAAGTGAAATAGGGAGCCCAATGAAAGCCAATGGCAAAATTCAGCACATTTGCACCCCTATAACTCTCGTTGGTTATTACCCGCAGACTTTAGCAGTTAATAGCAAAGGCCCCTTACATCCTACAACACCAAATTTCCAGGATATGTTAAAAAGATAGCGGGAAACAATATTTAAAGGACTTCCAAGGCCGCAAATGTGAAAAAAGTTAAATACCTTTTCATAATCCAGATCCATGGAGGACGCCATCCGCGCATTCCAGTTCATTCCGCCATAGCCCCCACAGTAATACCGCCCCCCGTCGCGTCCCGACCCCTCCGAATGGGTCGGGTTCTATGCGGACTGCGCAGCTGCGGCAATCTGTGGCGGCCATATTGAGGGTGGAATGGGAACACGACCCGTTCGGAGGGGTCGGGACCACACCAGGGCTGGTATTACTGCGAGTGCCATGGCGGAATGAATGGGAGGGCGCGGATGGCGTCCTCCATGGATCTGGATTATGAAACGGTATGTAACTTTTTTCATACTTGTGGCCTCGGAAGTCCTTTAAAAACTATATATATTTTTTTTTTTTATTATTTTTATGTGCTGAGTGTGGGAAATCTGAAAAAAAAATGGCGTGGGGTCCCCCCTCCTGAGCCTCTGTAACCCCTTGTCACCCATGCAGGCTGGGATAGCCAGAATGGGGAGCCCCGGCCGACTGGGGCTTCACACCCTGAGCTATACCAGCCCGCATGGTCTATGGTATGAGGGGGCTCTGGGGGGTGAGGGGCGGCCAAGCCTTCCCCTCTCCCCCGAGCCCTTGTCCAATCCATGGACAAGGGGCTCTTCCCCACCTCCGGTGCCCCAGGAGGAGGTGGGGGCGACGACTCCCTGGTGGGGGGGTTCATGGCGGCATCTGGGAGTCCCCTTTAAGAAGGGGAAGCCAGATGCCCACCCCCCTCCCAGGAGAAATGAGTATTGGGGTACAAAGTACCCCTTACCCATTTCCACAAAGGGTAAATGAAATAAAAACACAACCACGAGAAAAGTATTTTATTATTCTAAATTAACCAGAAATACTTACCTGTACCTTTAAAAAAATGTTCCCACGCCCATATCCTCGGTAAACGATCCAACGTATACAGTATCCTCCAATCTTGCGATCTTCAGTTAAGTTGATTGAAGATCTCCCACGGCAATTAACTATACTATACCTTAGAATGCTCCCTGCCGACGCATAGCGCCAGCTCCCGCTGTCCTCCCCGCTTCCTCACCTGTCACCCTCACCTAGCCTGGCACCCGGTGCACCCATGAGTGCACCGGGTGCTAGCCTAGGTGAGGGGTGACAGGTGCAGGCAGGTGGGGAGGGACAGCGGGAGCCAGCGGTATACGTCCACACAGGACGCATTCTAAGCTATAGTAACCGGCTCATCATTGAGCCGGTTCTGTTTGAACTGAATCAAATGAATCGTTATCCCAGAAACTACGCGTACGAAACTATGCATAGGCGTAAGCTATGGCTATTGAGGAAACTACGCCTGCCAACTTAACTTCGTAGGAAAGCGTATTGTGTGACATACGCGTAGGTAACGCCTAGCGGTATGTGTCTATGCATTACCACGCACCGCAAACTACGCATTGAAACTACGCATAATACGAGGTAAGTACGCGTAGAAACCGTAGCCGCGAATGTCGGCGGATTGACTACGCGTATTTTACTACGCGTAGTTCCCAAACTACGGTATACTACGCAATGCGTATTCCATAAACTACGACGCGTAGATTCGCATAGGCGTAGTTTCCGAGCAACCCTGTCAGTAGGCCCATTCTCCTCTGACCTGTAGCATCAACAAGGCATTTTCGCCCACAGGACTGCCGCATACTGGATGTTTTTACCTTTTCACACCATTTTTTGTAAACCCTAGAAATGGTTGTGTGTGAAAATCCTAGTAACTGAGCAGATTGTGAAATACTCAGACCGGCCCTTCTGGCACCAACAACCATGCCACGCTCAAAATTGCTCAAATCACCTTTCTTTCCCATTCTGACATTCAGTTTGGAGATCAGGAGATTGTCTTGACCAGGACCACACCCCTAAATGCATTGAAGCAATTGCCAAGTGATTGGTTGATTACGTACTTGCATTAATGAGAAATTGAACAGGTGTTCCTAATAATCCTTTAGGTGAGTGTGTCTTCAAGGATACTTTGCATTGCCTTAAGTGCACAGATAATCTTTCAGGTCACACAGAGGATTCTAATTGGTACACATTATATTGCTGTTTTGTTCATTAATCAAACAAACTTTATGTCTTCAAAAATTCTGTATTGTTGTGTAGCATGCATGAAAAAAGGGCACAGGAAAAAAGGTCCCAGCTGGATAATAAAATGGCGCTGGTGGATATTGAAACCTAAATAACGATAAACATAATTAACAAAATTGGTAAACGATAAATACCATTTTAAAACAGACAGGAGTTGTTAACAAAGATATATTAATGTTAAAAATCGTAATGTAATTCAACAATACAGCTTAACCTAACCCTACTCTCATACAGAACCCTACCCTGGTGGTGCCTAAAACTAACCACTCTCCTGGTGATGCCTAACCCTAACCACCCCTCCAGTGGTGTCTAACCCTAACCATTCTCCTGGTAATGCCTAACCCTAACCACCCCTCCGGTGGTGTCTAACCCTAACCATTCTCCTGGTGATGCCTAACCCTAACCACCCCTCCGGTGGTGTGGTGTCTAACCCTAACCATTCTCTTGGTGATGCCTAACCCTAACCACCCCTCCGGTGGTGTCTAACCCTAACCATTCTCCTGGTGATGCCTAACCCTAACCACCCCTCCGGTGGTGTCTAACCCTAACCATTCTCCTGGTGATGCCTATCTCTAACCACCCCTCTGGTGGTGTCTAACCCTAACCACTCTCCCTGGTGGTGCCTAACCCTAACCACCCCTCCGGTGATGCCTAACCCTAACCACCCCTCCGGTGGTGTCTAACCCTAACCATTCTCCTGGTGATGCCTAACCCTAACCACCCCTCCGGTGGTGTCTAACCCTAACCATTCTCCTGGTGATGCCTAACCCTAACCACCCCTCCGGTGGTGTCTAACCCTAACCATTCTCCTGGTGATGCCTATCTCTAACCAACCCCTCTGGTGGTGTCTAACCCTAACCACTCTCCCTGGTGTTGCCTAACCCTAACCACCCCTCCGGTGATGCCTAACCCTAACCACCCCTCCGGTGGTGTCTAACCCTAACCATTCCCCCTGCAGAGACACCCTTTTACACATAGAAAGGATAATATCTTTGATAACCTAAGATCTGTATTTACAAAAAAATAATATGACAAAAACTATAACATTCTAAAATAATAACATACTTCAAAAACGTTAATTTCATAATGTTGTTAATGATATTTATTGGGCGCCTTTTTCCTGCTACCATTGTGTAACCTTTAAAGATGTAGTGTCTTCTGTTTTCTTCTTTTTGACTCTGCAGTGAACTGTGATGCACCACCAACAGTGACTTATGCAGAAATTACAGAAAGATTAAATGAGAGCTATAGATCAGGTTCTTCTGTGCAATATAAGTGTGCACATTTCTATAAACTTGAAGGGCGTGAAAGAATCACTTGTATAAATGGAGTCTGGGACAAGACGCCAGTTTGCAGAGGTAATGTCATCAACATTTCACGTGTTAGATCAGTGCATATGAATTTAGTGCATGCTGATTTATAATTTTTTTTTTTAGATATAGGAACTGTTTTCATAGGTGTGTTACATGCTCCCCCTCTGTCAATCACCTAACAATAATTAATCTTTTTAACAAAATACAGGGATGGAGATGCCTGATGTATTAGAGAAGTTATTTCTGATAATGTCCAATAATATAGAGAGGCAGTTGCTTACCTCTCTACAAGATAGGGCGCCAGTTCAACTGGAAAAGGCATTTATTCAGAACACAGTTAATAGACAATGGGCCTGATTCACAAAGCGGTGCTAACAGTTAGCACGCTGGTGAAAAGCCCTTTATCATGCCTAAACTCAGTTTAGGCATGATAAGTTTAGGTGTGATAAGTTTAGGCATGTTAAGTTTAGGCATGATAAGTTTAGGCGTGATACGTTTAGGCGTGATAAGTTTAAGCACCAACTGGGTTAGCACCGCAGTGCACAGCTGATCAAAAGTTTTGCGCTAGCAAAGTCTGGTGCACTTCGCATAAAGTTTAATGGCGCTGCTTTGCGTGCGGGACTTTGCGTGCGATCTAAACTTATCTAAACTTAGCATGCCTAAACTTAGCATGCCTAAACTTATCACACCTAAACTGGCTTTTCACCAGCGTGGTGCAATGGTTATCACGCCTAAAGTCTCTTACTGGGTTAGCACCGCTTTGTGAATCGAGCCCATAGGGTCTTACAGCATTGTAATTCAAGCATATTTTGAACGTGTGCCAATGGGAAAAAACTAACAATGCCTAATATGCCTTTGTTTGTACAGTAAAACCTTGGACTGGGAGTAACTCGGTTTAAGAGCACTTTTCTATACAAGCAAACTTTATTGTGAATTTTTGACTTGATATGCAAGCAATGTCTTGCAGGGCCGGGATAAGGTCTATCACCAACAGAGGCTGAGCTGCCCAAGTGCGCCCCCCATCGACCACATCTACGTTATTGTTCCTATTTACAGGCTGGTGTATATAGTGAGCTGCTCCACAGGACTGCATTTGGCACGCATACAGTAATCATCACAGTACTGGAGATCATGGCCGCCTTTAGAAATTTCTGGGCCCCTCACTGGGAAAACCAACTGGGCCCCCCTCATGTCAGATCACAATCTACAAAAAAACGCTCTTTAAATGCCTGAACGCACGGGCGCTCTTATGCCCATTTTCATCTTTCATTTGTAAGGTCTGGGACACACTAGAGCACTTTTTGGAATGATTTTAGAGTTTTGATAATTGCCAGCGCTTTGTAAAAAAGCTTTGCTAATGCCAGGCTATGGTGTTGAGCCCACTAGAGTGATTGCGATCTTGCAAATCATAATTGCAGGACATGCAGCTTTTTGTGAGCGTTTGTACTCAGATACACAGTATATGAGTTAGCATAATCACTGGAAAATGCAGCTGCAATCACCTACAAAGTGCTTACACCAGGGGCGGCTCCAGGATGTATTTTTTGAGGGTGCTATGCAGGTGCCAGACCAACTTCTAGGATAGCTTATGACCTGCGCCGCGGCAAAAAATGGGCGTGTCCATGCACTGGAAAAAGGGCGTGTGTGTGTATTACACACACCAGCTAACTTTCATGTACTTCACATGCTCTGTGATGTGCATGGACATATGAAGCTTTCATATAAACCACAAAAGGATGTGCTTTAACAGAGGGCATGCTAATCTCTTGTGTTTTTGGGCTGAGGAGCTGGCAGGGTCGGACTAGGCCACACTAGTACAGTTTTTTCCCTCGGTGGGCCCCCCCTCCAGGTCTCTGGTGGGCCCCCCTCCTTGTCTGACAGAGCTCCAATTGCTGCCTGCTGCACAAAAATTATCTTCTCAGTGCTGTAATCACTCATGCTGAGAGCAGTGGCGTAGCTAAGGAGCTGTAGGCCTCAATGCAAATTTTACAATGGGGCCCCCCAAGAACTCTATACATAACAATTGATACGATGCACCAAAACCTGCCAATGGCAACTACAGTGTCAGAGGTGCAAGAAGGGGATGGGAAATAGCTTGTTAATGATTACCACTGTCCAAAGTATCTATAAAAGTGATTATTATGAGCAAAGGACCAATAGAGATTTAATATTGTAGTTGAGGGAGGGCCCTTCGGGGCCCCTTTGGCCCAAGGGTACCGATGCAGTCGCAACCTCTGCAAAGTAGGACATTACTTTATATTGAAGGAGGGGACTCTATGCAAAGTTTTGCTGGGCAGCAGTGTCTCTGAATTACAATGCTGCTAAGATCATGTACATTTGGCCCTGTCCATAATACATCATGACCACGCCCACCTTCCAGTGCATGGTCACGCCCTTTTTTCACCGCAATCATGGGATGTGTGGGCCCCAGGTTGAAATTTCTTTGGTGGGCCCCCAGTGTCCCAGTCCGACCCTGGGAGCTGGGACAGTGACAAAACACCTGAGGATCAATGCTATCACATGTGCATTATAAGTGTGCATGAGATCTCAGATCCAAAATCAACACAGCCATCTGTACATACTGTCTATAGACTAGAGCACACTACAAAGACATGATACATGCATACCTCACGCACAGGCAGTATTCCTCACTGTCTTCCTGTCCTGATGAATTCCTTGTAGCATAACTTTGGTTATCCGCTTTGTTCAGAGCTGTAAAGTTTGTAAACAGCCAGTAAGGAAATCAGTTAGGGCCCTTTTCCACTAGCAGTCGCTAGCGTTCACGCTGAACACTAGCGATTGCTGAATCGCAATTACCGGCGATTCCCCGACGTTTGCGGCCGCGATTTTGCTATGCTATGCACTGCATAGCAAAATCGCGGCAAATATCACTCCGCCGCGCGTTCGCGTTCCCGTAAAAAACGAATCGCGGTAGTGGAAATGACCTACCGCGATTCCTATGTTAAAAAGCAAACCGTATCGATTGTAAAATCGCTAGCGGTTTGCGTCTTTCCGATTCAGCCAGCGCAAACGCGCTGGTGGAAAAGGGCCCTAGCTTTCTCTGCTCTGGATACTCAAACTGTCTCCAAGTGGGGAGGGTGGAGACTGAAGTGAATAATGATGAGAAGATGCATTCACAAGGAGGGGGGTCAAGAGGTCTCTGTGAGAAACGGAAAGCTGGTGCTGCTATTGAATGACATGATTATTAGAGATGGGAAGACGGATCTTTTCAATGATTCGGATGATTCGAATCGGATCATTGAAAAGATCTGGATCTTTGATCCGAATCTCAAATCATTTTACCAGGGAAGCATTCGGGGGTGAAATGACTAGCAGGACAGGACTTTCCCTGCAGTGGACAGAGAAGGGGAGGGGGGTGGACAAACAGAGAAGGGGAGAAGATGGACAGAGAAGGGCAGGGAGTGGACAGAGAAGGGAGGAGGTGGACAAAGAGGGGTGAGCAGAGAGCAGAAATGTTTTTTTTTTTTGCACACATTATGCACAAGTTGCAATCATATGCTTTAAATATATTTCACCTATATGCAGGGGTCTAGTCCTGGAAAAAGAGGTGAGTGGACTCACCTTAAAAATCTCTATGCGTGGTGCGCCAAAAATGGGCGTGGTTAAGCATAGCGTGGGCGTGGTCATGGGTGGGGCCAAATATATATGGCCTTAGCAGTGGTATAAAAGGTCTGCCAGGGGAAGTTTGAGCTCTGTCGTAGTGTATCCCCAAAAAGTAGATGTAATCTGACAGCATTTCACCAAAAATACACATAATCTGGCAGAGGTTCCTCCAAAATACAGATAATATGGCAGTGGTTCCCCCAAAATAGACAATCTGGCAGCAGCAGTTCCCCCAACATACACATAATCTGGAAGCAGTTCCCCAAAATACGCAAAACCTGGCAGTGGATCACCCAAAATACACGTAACACCCAAAATACATGTAATCTGGCAGCAGTCCCCCAACATACACAATCTGGCAGCGGTTTCCCAAAATACATGTAATCTGGCATCAGCAGTTCCCCAAAAATACAGATCTGACAGCAGTTCCCCCAAAATAGGTACCCCCAGTATAGCTAGCAAGGTCTATACATTTCCCCAGTATAAGTAGCCATGTGTATAGTTGTCCCCAGAATAGGTGGCCAGATGTAGAGATGTCACCAGAATAGGTAGCCAGGTCTATAGGTGTCCCCAGAATAGCCAGGTGTCCCCAGTATATGTAGCCAGGTGTATAGGTGTCCCCAGTATATGTAGCCAGGTGTATAGTGGCCCCAGTATATGTAGCCAGATGTATGTGTCCCCAGTGTATGCAGCCAGGTGTATAGTGGCCCCAGTATATGTAGCCAGGTGTATATGTCCCCAGTATATGTAGCCAGTAGGGATGCTCATTCGGATTCCGCGGAAATGCAATTTCCGAAATTCCGATCGGAATTTGCATTTCTGCATCGGAATGCGGAAATCGGTAATGCAAGTGTGTTAGGCGGATTTCCGCCGAAAATCGCGGAAATTCTGCCCGACTTTAACATCGATTTTCTCAAAAACTGTAAGGTCTTTTTGAAAACATTTTTTTGCATATTGTTCACAAGATTCGGTTTAATAAACCCTGAAAATTTGGTGTTTCTAGGACTTACGGGGGCTTTGCTATTAAAGATTTTTACTGTAAAGTAAAATGCAGAAAATCTGCATCTGCCTATTTTCTGCATTTATATTACAGTAAAAACCTGCCGACTTTAGTGGTTAATAGCAAAGCCCCCGTAAGTTCTAGAAACACCACATTTTCAGGGTTTATTAAATAGAATCTTCTGAACAAGATGCAAAAAAAGTTTTCAAAAAGACCTTATAGTTTTTGAGAAAATCTATGTTAAAGTCGGGCGGAATTGCCGCAATTTCCGGCGGAAATTCCGCATTGGAATGTGGAAATTGGTACCGGAAAGCGGAATCGGTAATTGGCAATAGCGGAATGCGGAATTACCGCGGAATCGGAAATTGGCATTTCCGACCATCCCTAGTAGCCAGGTGTATAGTGGCCCCAGTATATGTAGCCAGGTGTATAGTGGCCCCAGTATATGTAGCCAGGTGTATATGTCCCCAATTTATGTAGCCAGGTGTATAGGTGTCCCCAGTATATATTGCCAGGTGTATAGTGGCCCCAGTATATGTAGCCAGGTGTATAGTGGCCTCAGTAAATGTAGCCAGGTGTATAGGTGTCCCCAGTATATGTAGCTATGTGTACCCCCAGCTGGAGGGGAGCAGCGCAGTGGAGAGGAGCATTGGGCAGAGCAGCGGGGAAGGGCGGATGTTTCCCCCCTCTTCCCTCACCTTGGGGCTCCTCTTCCTGCCTCTCCCCTCCAGTACGATTGCAGCGGTGGCTGGCAGTGGCAGTGGGCATCAGTGGGTGGGACGTACCTCCTCCTGTTCCAGCGAGTGGACGCTGTGTGTGCAGCTGCTCTGGTCTAGTGAAGACCAGAGCAGCGGCACGCACAGCGTCCACTCGCCGGAACACTGGAGGAGGTAAGTCCCGCCCACTGATACTCGCTGCCAGTCACCGCCGCCAGCCACCACCGCTATTGTTATGGAGGGGAGAGCCAGGAAGAGGTGCCCCAAGGTGAGGAAAGGGGGGGGGGGAAACGTCCACCCTTCCCCGCTTCTCTGCCCAATGCTCCTCTCCACTGCGCTGCTCCCCTCCAGGGTGCTAGGGTGGACGACGTGCACTCTGCAATAATAGTAAGTGGACGTCGTCCCCCCGCGTTCGCGCAGGACTCGACCCCTGCCTATATGTTCCTCTGTATACTTTGAATGCAAACGTCTCACAGTGAAAGAAAACATTCCCCAATGTGTCCTTTTCTCACCTCCAACACTCATCATAAATTTAGGGAGAAGTGCAGCTGTTTAGAGCGAGTGCAGGAGGATCATATTGCACTGCAATCACGGAGCCTGTCATTCTAGCCCAGCACACTGTCTGCAAAGTTAATGAGCAGCTGTGCTTCTGAGCCAAAAGTTTCCCATTTGTTCACTATGCACAACTACGGAACAGACAGCCTAAAATGAGCAGCACATTACAGCCAGTACGTGTGCTCTACACATATCTGGCAGTGGCACCCATGTCCCCTCTCTCTCATCTACCTGTCCCTGGCTGCAAGGCTGGCTCCCCTCCAACTGAGCGATCCATCTCTGCTCTGCTTCCAGGACCCCCCTGCCTGCTGAGAGGGGGGCGTGCCGCTGCTGGCTCCACCCCCTTTGTGAACCAAATTGTTCATTTTGATGATTCGGATGATTCGACTCACAAAATAGATTTGGATCAAAGATCCGGACAACACTAATGATTATACCAGCAAGCATTCCCTCAGAGCTTGCAGCTCTGGCCAAGTGTCTGATAAGTGTCTTCATTTGCTTCATGGTAGAACCCCCCTGGCAGGGCCCTAGAATTCTATAGGCCCCACCCCAGCGTCCTGTCACTGATGGTCTATCTTCGGCCCTGCCGGAGATCACTTGAAGTCTCTTTTTGCTATGAGTTTTAGGTAGCCAGGTATAGGTGCACCCTGGTTAGGTAGCCAGGTATAGGGGCCCTCAGTATCACTCCAGGTATAGGTTCCCCCTATATAGGAAGCCAGATATAATTGCCCCCAGATTTCATTCAGATACTTCATATTCTCCTACATCTTCAGAATATACTGGTACGAAAACATACAAGTCAACTGGTTTCCCCCAAACAATCCTATAGTGAAAATATTAGTCCATGACTATAGCAGGGATTGTACTATGAGCTACTCTGGGGACAGTCAGAGACATGCCTATGTACTCTCTACAGTGCTGCAGAAGATGTCAGTGGCAGTGCTATATAAATACATAATAATAATATGGTAGGATATTAGACTATGACTATGGTAGGATTAGAGTGTGAGCTCCTCTGAGGACAGTCAGTGGCATGACTACCATGTTTCCCCTAAAGTACGACAGCCCCTGAGAATAATACCTAGCAGGAATTTCAAGAATTTAAGACATCCTCTGAATTTAAGCCCTAGCTAGCAGCCCACATGACACCAGCAAGTCACCATCAACAACACTTCACCTCTTCACCTCTTCCCAGGACACACAGCTTATCCTATCATAGCTCTGGGGAGCCTGACAGAGTTCTCTGCCTGCAAGAAATAGACTTACTCACATGATCAGCAGAATCAATTTCTTGTAAGTGAGAGCCAATATCTGCAAACCACAAGCTCTGTGTATGCTGCACGTGTTTCAGCATGGCATACAGTACGTACATTTTGTATAGGAAAACTACCAGTGTTTGCCCAAAAAATAAGACATCCTCTGAAAATAAGCCCTAGCACATCTTGTAGAGCAAAAATTAATATAAGACAGTGTCTTATTTTCGGGGAAACATGGGTATGTACTCTGTAAAGTGCTGTAGAAGATGTCAGTGCTATATAAATACATAATAATAATATGGTAGGACATTAGACTATAAGTATGGTAGGATTCGATTGTGAGCTCCTCTGAGGACAGTCAGTGACATGGCTATGTACTCTGTAAAGTGCAGAAGATGTCAGTGATTTATATATATATATAATATTAATATGGTAGGAGATTAGATTTTGACTATGGCAGAGATTAGAAAGTGAGCTCATCAGAGGACAGTCAATGACATGACTATGTACTTTGTAAAGTGGTGCGAGTGATGGATGCGACAAAACCTCTGGTGCTGTTCCCCCAAATGTATAAATGTGCCCCCATGTGTGCATTTATACATTACCTGTCCTGTGACCTTTTGGATGGAATACCTTCCTAATGAACTTTATTTCATCATCACATTGGAACTGTGAACTGTAGCGCGATATCTCCATATATACAGTAATCGGAAGTTAAGTGACTTTTTTTTTGTTATTGTGCTCCACGATTTAAAGAGACATTCTTCTTTTATTATTTTTTATTATTTTATCTGGTGGTGAATCCTAGTGCGGTATTTCTTCTGTAATCATTGATATAAGAGTGCTTTGGATTACAAGCATGCTTCCGGAACGAATTATGCTCCAAAAGCAAGGTTCCACTGTATACTAATATGTTAATGTTAGTATAACTATTACAAATGTATATTTCATTTCTGTGTATTTCTTTCCCTTTCGTTGATTTCATAAGGGCTCCTCAATGAATCATTTTCTTATACTAGATTATAAAATCATAAAAAAAACAGTAATTTATAATAATACAAATATAACATAAAATAGTAATTTACACGTTACTAATTTGATATTGGAATGTTTTAATTGTATTTAAAGAGAATATGCAGCATTTTGAAATGTATTTGTATAGCTTTTATTAAAGAGAACCTCCAGTGTAAAATAGAAAGCCTGCAAAGTAAGGCTTTTTATCATCCATGCAGGGATCAGTAAGTGGTAGGGTAAATTACTTACCTGCTGCCCCATAATTTACTAATGACAGAAACACCACCCGCCTACTCGGCAAATCCACCATGGCATTTTTTCTCTACAGTCTTCAGAAGCTCAGTGGTCACCCCTACCTGCTTGTTGTGGCCTGTCCCAGTTTGGCAGCCACAGCCCAATTGTTGGCTGCTGAGCTAGGGGCAGGTCGGGGCAAGCAGATGGGTGTGGTCACAGACATTTAGAAGACTTAATTCTGTCTTGTAGCTAGAGGGGGACAAAGTTTGTGTCTTTAATGAATTTTGGGCAAGAAGATAAGTGATAAACTTTACCACCCACTACCTGCCTATAACATTAGTGATGGACGAACATCAAATTTTTGTGTCTGCGAACCCATTCACAAATTTTCTGCAAACGTTCGACTTAAAACATTTTCAGGGCATTTGCAGCCTAAGGTTCATTAAAAAGGGTGTAAAAAGTATACCAAGACCTGGACAGTGGCATGGCGGGGAGGATCAAATGTGAAACAGTCACCAAAAATACGTATTTTGCACAAATGTTTTTTTAATGGTTATTTTTAAAGTTTAATGGCTGCCAAATTTAGCGGTTAATAGCAAAGTCCCCGTACATGCTAAAAACAGCAAATTTGCAGGGTATGTTAAAGAGACCATGTAACAAAAAAAAAATGCCATGGGGGGGTACTTGCTTCAGGAGGGGGAAGCCTCTGTATCCTATCGAGGCTTCCCCTGTCCTTCTCCATTCCAAGATAGCCTAACTGGGCCCCTCCAAAGCCACAGCCGACAATTTGTCATGCTGTGGTGCAGGCACAGTAGCGCCTGCAATATTTACCTCCCCCGGATCCAGCGTAGATGCAGTAGCAGCTCTCGGCTCAGGATAAGGCAGAAATAGCCGATCACAGACGAATCCGCTCGACTGCACAGGCAACATGCGCCTGCGCAGTAGAGAGGACTCGACTGGGATCGGCTATTTCAGCCTTATCCTGAGCCAAGAGCTGCTGCTGTGCCTCTACTGGAGCCGAAAAGGTAGATATATTTACATGCTCGCTGTTCGGAGGGGCACAATGAGACCACCATGGAATGGAGGAGGATGGGGAAGCCTCAATAGGATCCAGAGGCTTCCCCTCCCAAGTAAGTACCCCCAGGGGGAGATTGAGGCACTAGAGAGAGCAGAAAACAGATAGGATGGTTGCACAGGCACAGAACTGGACTCCAGAGGGGAGGTTAGAGCACAGCTTCTGCTGCGCTATACTCTGCCTTTACATACTGGACTGGGGGAGTGCAGGAGGGGGATGAGAACAGAGAGTGGGACAAGGAGACAGAGGGAGGCACAAAGGGGGCAGAAGGAGGCAGAGTGGGACAGAGGGAGGCCCATAGGGATGCACACAGATCTGGATCATCCACAAGGCAACTAAGGCAGATGCCTAGGGCCTGGAGAGAGTATAGGGGCCAGTTTATGCTAACAAATAACCCCAACAAATCTTGACAAAAAAAGCTAGTTGGCTGTTAAGCATGCGTCCAAAATCGTTGCTTGCCTAGAGCACCATTTCACTTTAATCCATCTCTGGTTGCACAGGGGGGAAGAGGTGGCACAGGGGGATTGAAGGTGGCACAAGGAGACAGAAGGAGGCACAAAGGGAGAAAGGAGGAGGCGCAAGGGGAAAAAATGGGAGGGGCACAAGGGGACAGAAGGAAGTACAAGCCCCTGTGGGAGGTGTGGCTTTGCCGCGGAGGCATGGCCTAATACAGGAGATGGGGCTTAATCAGGGGTATGGCACCCCAGAACTATTGGCACTCCAGGCAATGGACTGTAATGCCTATGCCTAAAAACACCCCTGCCAATATAATTATCCTAAACACCATGATATTCTCAGATGCCATGCTTTCCTTTTAGGTTGCAACTGGATACGGAGGAAGTGGACTCTGACTCTGTTGAGATAAATCAGAGATTATGTGTACAGTTTAAGTAGTTTAAGTTTAAGGAGTGATAGTATTGTAACTGGAATTGTATCTGGGCAGCCCTCTGGGTGCTGCATTGGCCACACCTCTTCCTCTTGCAAGGCCTGAGGACTGATTTCCAGTTCTTTCCTTACATCTGTTGTAAACAATACTGGTTAAAGGATTATGTATACTCCATCTCATTGTATTTAAAGGATGCCTGCCTCTTCCTTCTTAATTATTTTAGAGGACCTTTGTAGGTCCAATTTTAGTAATATTCCATAAATGTGAGATGTTAATGTATTAACCTCCTTAGCGGTAACCCCGTGTGTGACACGGGGTAAGCCGCCGGAGGGTGCCGCTCAGGCCCTGCTGGGCCGATTGAAATAATTTTTTTTTTGCTGGACGCAGCTAGCACTTTGCTAGCTGCGCCAGCACCCCGATCGCCGCCGCCACGCGCCTGATCGCCGCTATCCGGTGCGGCGCGCGCCCCCCCTAGACCCCTGCGCTGCCTGGCCAATCAGTGCCAGGCAGCGCCAAGGGGTGGATCGGGTCTTCCAATGACGTCCCGACGTCGCTGACGTCGGGGACGTCATCCCGCCCCGTCGCCATGGCGACAGGGGAAGCCCTCCAGGAAATCCCGTTCTTTGAACGGGATTTCCTGATCGGAGATCGCCGAAGGCGATCGAAGCGGGCGGGGGGATGCCGCTGGGCTGGGCGGGGGGATGCCCTGGGCTCGCTACATGATTTAAAAATAAAAAATTTAAAAACTGCTGCGCTGCCCCCTGGCGGTATTTTTCATACCGCCAAGGGGGTTAACTAGTTACTGTTGCCCTCCGCACCCCCCATAAAAATTACTCTGTAAGCTGTACTCACACACGGGGTAGGGAGCCCGTCCTAGTGCAATACATTGTATGAGTGGAGAAATCAGAGTTGGACATTTACTGACTGATTTGGTGTTGCTGCAACGCAAGCAAACCATCAATTGAGCACGGAAGAACTTTGACCAGCCTGTCCTCTGTCAGTTGATGGATGGTTCAAGAAGAGCAGCAATGAAAACAAGCTTAAAGAAAACCTGAAGTGAAGATTAAAAGTCAAAATAAACATACACAAGTCATACTTACCTGCTGAGTAGTCTACTCCTCAATCTCTTTTTCCTCTCCTGCGTCCTGTTTGTCCGCCGTGATCAATGGAATTCTCCGTCCTCCATTTTGAAAATGGCCAATACACCATAACAGCTTCCTGGTCAGAACACAGTTAAACTGTAACATTGCCCACTTGAGCCATAGGGAAACATGGACACATCAGTACTCCTCTCAGCTGTAACTGACAGCAACTGATATATAACTGACAGTAACTGATATATTTCAGTTCTGACAAAATGTTGTCAGAACTGGAAGGGATCATTGTCAGAAGAAAATGGTGAGCTTCTGAGAGGAACTGATGGCAAAGTAACTATGTAATGTTCATTTGAAGTTACCTCATGTGTTTATTTTAAATACTTTTACTCAGTACAGGTTCTCTTTAAATGTCTATTTACTCCCTTAAAGCCGCAGGGATAGTTAAAAGACACCAGAGGCGAAAATAAACAAATGAAATAAATGATTGCATCTATCTTACTTCTCCTAAAAATGACTTTTTAAGATGTTCCACAGTTTAATTTTATGTTTAAATCTACTTTTTATGTTTTAACTTTTTTTTATTGTTTTTGCTCAAAGACACCTTCATTGAAGTATGCCAGAGCTAAAATCTATGAACTATTGCCCTTTTTTATCTCTTCATCCTGCTCTCAGAAGCCATTTTCTGCTAGAAAAGTGTTTTATAGCTGGAATTTCTTATCAGTGAGGGTCACACTGTAGTCACTTCCTGTCTGAGTCAGGACTGAGTCAGCCACTTACATACCTGATATTTAACTTTTTCAGGCAGAGAAAGAAAAAAGGAACATAACATAGTTATTTGTGTGCTAGGCTCTGTACAAACCCATATCTATCATGTCACATGTCACAGGTATCCTTTAATCCTTTAAGGGAAAAAACACATTTATAAGTAGATAAATACTTATTCTACTAACATAACAGATGTATTGTACTGTCCCGGTTTTGAAGTGAATTGTATATAGTAAATAAAGAGAATTCTGTTTGAGGCATTTTCCATTTTTATTCCCTCTGACTGAAGCTAATTGTAATGTAATTTCCTCCCTTACTCTATTTTTCTCCTCGACACTGCACTGTCATAGCTAGCTTGCTTTGTAAGCACATGTGAGCAAAGCATAGATAGTATTTCAGCAGCTCACTAAACTGCCCTCAGCCAGTCAGTGAGGAGCAAGCATGTGGGAGGGGAGATGACAAGCTTCCTTCTCGTTGGCAACATACCAAATAGAGTCAAGCTGACTGAGATAAGAATTATTACAGTAGAAACATTTCTGATTAGATTGGAATGCTTGCAATGCAAGGTCAGGTTGCAGGCTGCATAATAAATACAGAGCAGTGGGTAAATGGAACTTGATTTTATAGCTGACAACCCCGCTCTAAGAACAATTTGGGCAATACTGTTGCAACATTTTGTTGCCCCAAGAGTTTACGCGAGTAAAAAAGTTAAAATTCAAAGTTCAATGCACAACTTGGTTTGCCAGACCAACTCACATCTTTACATGTAGAGGAAAATGTATTGGATATCAATACAAAAAGCATAGGCCTACAGTGGAGTAAATAATTATTTGACCCCTCACTGATTTTGTAAGTTTGTCCAATGACAAAGAAATGAAAAGTCTCAGAACAGTATCATTTCAATGGTAGGTTTATTTTAACAGTGGCAGATAGCACATCAAAAGGAAAATAGAAAAAATAACCTTAAATAAAAGATAGCAACTGATTTGCATTTCATTGAGTGAAATAAGTTTTTGAACCCCTACCAACCATTAAGAGTTCTGGCTCCCACAGAGTGGTTAGACACTTCTACTCAATTAGTCACCCTCATTAAGGACACCTGTCTTAACTAGTCACCTGTATAAAAGACACCTGTCCACAGAATCAATCAATCAAGCAAGCAGACTCCAAACTCTCCAACATGGGAAAGACCAAAGAGCTGTCCAAGGATGTCAGAGACAAAATTGTAGACCTGCACAAGGCTGGAATGGGCTACAAAACCATTAGCAAGAAGCTGGGAGGGAAGGTGACAACTGTTGGTGCGATTGTTCGAAAATGGAAGGAGCACAAAATGACCATCATTCGACCTCGCTCTGGGGCTCCACGCAAGATCTCACCTCGTGGGGTGTCAATGGTTCTGAGAAAGGTGAAAAAGCATCCTAGAACTACACGGGAGGAGTTAGTGAATGACCTCAAATTAGCAGGGACCACAGTCACCAAGAAAACCATTGGAAACACATTACACCGCAATGGATTAAAATCCTGCAGGGCTCGCAAGGTCCCCCTGCTCAAGAAGGCACATGTGCAGGCCCGTCTGAAGTTTGCCAATGAACACCTGAATGATTCTGTGAGTGACTGGGAGAAGGTGCTGTGGTCTGATGAGACCAAAATAGAGCTCTTTGGCATTAACTCAACTCGCTGTGTTTGGAGGAAGAAAAATGCTGCCTATGACCCCCAAAACATCAAGCATGGGGGTGGAAACATTTTGCTTTGGGGATGTTTTTCTGTTAAGGGCACAGGACTACTTAATCACATTAACGGGAAAATGGACGGAGCCATGTATCGTGAAATCCTGAACGTCAACCTCCTTCCCTCTGCCAGGAAACTGAAAATGGGTCGTGGATGGGTGTTCCAGCACGACAATGACCCAAAACATACAGCAAAGGCAACAAAGGAGTGGCTCAAGAAGAAGCACATTAAGGTCATGGATTAATTTATAAAGCACCAACATATTCTGTGGTTCTGTACAAAGTAAAAAACTAACATGGGGTACATAATACAGGCAAATGGTATACACCAATAAACAAAATACAGCATTGGTGACAAACTGACAAAATTGATACAAAATACAGAAAAGGTAATGACAGTGACAAAAGTAGCATGATGAATAAAATGTATAATAGATTCCAAGACACAAAGGAAGGGGGGGGGGGGGGGGGGGGTCAGCCCTGCCTTTGCGAGTTTACAATCTAAAGGACTAGGGGTGGAAACAAGGGATGGGGTAGTATACAAAAAACATACCTAGAGGTAGTGTGTTTTAGTATATCTAGTAGGAGTGCAACTTGGCCTTAGGGCAAAGGGGAAGTGGGCCTAAGGTAGAGCGTAGGCTTGTTGGAAAAAGTGAGTTTTGAGAGAGCGTTTAACCACTTCGCAATCCCGACCTTGTTTCCCACTTATGGACCAGAGCAGTTTTGACAGTTTAGCTATGTCCTTATTTAATCACAAATAACTAAATCCCTACTTATGACACAGAAATGAAATAGATATTGTTTTTCTCAAGACAAACTAGGCTTTCATTGTATGCCATTTTTCCCTCCAACTATTTTTTTTTCCTATGAATTTTAATGGGGAAACAAGGAAAAAAAATAGAAAAATCACGATATTTCTCAGTTTTACCAATTCCAGTTTAAAGAAAACCTGAACTGAAAATAAAAGTCTAAATAAACATTCACACATCATACTTACCTCCTGTGTAGTCTACTCATCAATCTCTTTCTCCTCTCCTGCATCCTGTTTGGCCACTGTGATCAAGGGAATTCTCAGTCCTCCATTTTGAAAATAGCCATTACCCCATAACAGCTTTCTGGTCAGCACACAGTTAAACTGTAACATCGCTCACTTGAGCCATAGGGAAACATGGACACATCAGTTCTCCTCTCAGCTGTAACTGACAGCAACTGATATATAACTGAAAGCAACTGATATATTTCAGTTCTGACAAAATGTTGTCAGAACTGGAAGGAATTATTGTCAGAAGAAAATGGTGAGCTTCTGAGAGGAACTGATGGCAAGGTAACTATGTAATGTTCATTTGAAGTTACCTCGAGTGTTTATTTTAAATAATTTTACATTAGTACAGGTTCTCTTTAAAAATAAAAAGTGCTACTGTAGATAAAAAAATTCACATTTTGTTTAACTATTTTTTACTGCTTATTACAAAACTTAGATTATGTTCCTGTCACAATTTGTGGTGAAGATATTTGATTCTGAAATAATGCTACAGAGTGTATTTTTCACTATGAACTGAGAAAATAAAAGTATTTTTAATGGTAAAACTCAATCTCATTAGCTCAGGAAACATATATTCCCTTTCACCAATTAGTGATGCATCAGATAGTGCCAAAAATGTGCACAGGAGCAAGCCCAATCCTGCACAGCACTGCATCTGCTACAAGACGTATATCTACTGACTCGTGGCTTAGATGGAGTCACAAAGGACGTAAATATACTGTAGTGGTGGATAAAAGGTACAAAGATTGGAGAATGACAGATGTGCTGTGGAAGGGCATTCCAGAGGAGGGGTGAAGCACATACTAAATCTTGTATACATCAACGTGAGGAGGTAATTCTAGAGGACATAAAGGTCATGTGCAGATCTGAGATTGTGATTGGGTTGGTATCTGGAAACTAGTGGGTTGATGTACAGGAGAGAGAGGTTTTGGAGAGTGGAGAGCTTTTTAGGTTAGGGTTAAGAGTTTTAACTGGGTCCTCTGGCTAATTGGTAGCCAGTAAAGAGCTTGACAGAGAGCGGCAGCAGAGGAGGAACGAGATGAAAGATGAATTAGACAAGTAGCTGAGTTCAGTACAGAATGGAGTGGGGCCAGTCTGTTAGTTGGTAGTCCACAAAGTAGTGTGCTACAATAGTCCAGATGAGATATTATATGAGAATTTTAGTTGTGTCTTGAGTGAGAAGAGGTCAGATGTGAGGTATGTTTTTGAGTTGGAGATGACAAGAGCTGGTTAGAGAGTGAATCTGAGGTATAAAAGAGAGAGTCAAATATTACCTCTAAGCACTGTGCTTTGGTAACTGACATTATGGGAGTGTTATTAACATTTATAGTACTATGTTTTAGAAGAGAGTTTTTATGTGATATGGGAGTTATGGCACATTGTGTGTGTGGTATTGCAATTAAGTAATTGTATATCTTTCTTACTTTTAGTACCTTGCACAGTAAAAGAAGTTGCTCTGCGACAAAACAATATACATCATACATCAGAAGAAAATAAATATAAAAAAATATACAAGGTACATGCTGAATACACAACATTTCAGTGTGCTCCAGAATATGAAATATTGGATTCAAAATTGCTGACAGTTCAGTGTTTAGATGGAGTGATAAACTTGCCAACATGCTTAAAAAAAGGTGAGAACTAAAAGCGGGACCGTGTTTAAAGTTTTGTGTGGGTTTCACGTGCATGTAATTAGCCCGGTTCACACTGGCAGTAAGAAACGGTCTGGTGGTCACGGATCGTAACAGATTGTAACGGATGGGAACAGATCTATTGTTAACCTATGGATCCATTTGCATTGGTCCATTTGAAAGTATCCATTCCGCACGTTCCATTGAATGGACCACAAGTTGGGTGCTGCTGCGATGTTTCCAGAATTCCGAATTTTTGTTTTTATGTCGATATTTAGAATTTTCAATGTGGAATTCAGAATTTAGTGGAATTTCTTCTTTCTGAGCACTGGCCATTTATACCAGTTGTGTAATTGTAATTTACTGTAATAACTATAACATTAGTTTTTGAAAAAAAAATCCTAATAGGTCACATAGAATTTTTGCATTTTCACATAGAATTACCAACAAAATTTTGCATAATTCCATGAAATTTTGTGAATTCTGCAGTATTCCTCACAAAACTCAGAATTACCCGGTAGAATTGAAAATTCCCAGGAATTCAGAATTTGGAATTTTTTACTAGATTGACCACATGCTGATTTCAGGTGTGTAATTCGGGCACTACTGATTTCAGAATGATCAAGAGGACTTCCAGGTGACTGGTATTGTTCGAAAGAAAATAAATATGTCAGCTCCCATATGTCTCTCACTTCATGGTCCCTTTAAAGAACAACTGAAGTGAGAGGGATGTGAAGGCTGCCATATTTATTTCCATTTAAGAAATACTAAAAAACTGAAAGAAAGGCACGGACTCCGGCACTCCACAGGATCTCTTCTTTTATTGATGCCACAAAGCAACGAATACAGAAAGAAAGCCCCTCTGTCTACAGCTGTTTCGCGTGAAGTTCACGCCTCTTCAGGACACGTGGGGCCATTTAAGAAATACTAATTGCCTGGCTCTACTGCCGATCCTCTTCCTCTAATATTTTTATCCATAGACTCTGAAAAAGCATGCAGCCGATGAGGGGTTTCTGACAAGATTAGCTGCATGCTTGTTTCTGGTGTGATTCAGACACTACTACTGTTGAATAGATCAGCAGGGCTACCAGGAAACTGGTATAGTTTAAAAGGAAATACAGTGGGATGCGAAAATTTGGGCAACCTTGTTAATTGTCATGATTTTCCTGTATAAATGGTTGGTTGTTACGATAAAAAATGTCAGTAGATAGCAATGAAGCCGGCACCATCAGTATTAGTTGCTCTTTTATTGAATCAAATGCTTGACAGCCATCATAGCAACGTTTCAAAGCATAAGAGCTTCTTTATCAAGCTTTATACAATATATCTGTGCAAAACACTTTGTTAAATAGTACATGGATCTGCAAGTAACCAATCACATTATCAGTCTCAAGCCACCTATCGGTAAAGCTCCACTAGGAGCGGACCTGATGGGGCACTGCTTAGGTACTTACTGATTGGTCAGCTACATGAAGTCCCACCTCTCACTGTTTTAAATCTATTGGTCCCAACTCTGCAGCGGTGGTTAGAGGGCTACGTGTCACCTCCGCCTCCTCCCACTGCGCCGCCGTCATCCAGATGGGGAATGTCAGAGTCACATGGGCGGAGCACGACATAGCCTGTCACCATCCGCCCACGTTGCGCAGCCAAATCAGTGAGTGATGCGCCAGAGCCGGCGCACCGCCCACTGCAGATGTAAACAAACCTCCGCCGTCAGAGTGCATAATCACATGGCTAATTATCAGCATGCCCTCTAATTGCTACTATAGTGCGGGGAACGGCCATAATACAGAGTCAAGGATTAAACATTAAACAATAGTTAACCCTGTTGACCTAATGCCACATAGTAGCAATATAATACGCATTATGCATATATGTATCAAGAGGTGTACCAGAGAACCAGAGCTTAACAGAAACCAGACTATGTTAGCCATTGTCACCATAGAGACAAGGGGAAAAAATAAACATAACATTATTACATAAAAGGAACTAAATCTAACTCACAATTAAGTCCCCTTGGCTCCATGGTCTCAAGTGTTTTAATCCAGTGTGCCACTCTCAAAAGTAATCTCTTCAATATGTCTCCTCCCCTTCTAGGTTGGAATACCTGCTCTATGATCATATGCAGTGGGTTGCAAAAGTATTTGGCCCCCTTGAAGTTTACCACATTTTGTCACATTACTGCCACAAACATGCATCAATTTTATTGGAATTCCACGTGAAAGACCAATACAAAGTGGTGTACACGTGAGAAGTGGATTGAAAATCATACACGATTCCAAACATTTTTTACAAATCAATAACTGCAAAGTGGGGTGTGCGTAATTATTCGGCCCCCAGAGTCAATACTTTGTAGAACCACCTTTTGCTGCAATTACAGCTGCCAGTCTTTTAGGGTATGTCTCTACCAGCTTTGCACATCTAGAGACTGAAATCCTTGCCCATTATTCTTTGCAAAACAGCTCCAGCTCAGTCAGATTAGATGGACAGCGTTTGTGAACAGCAGTTTTCAGATCTTGCCACAGATTCTCAATTGGATTTAGATCTGGACTTTGACTGGGCCATTCTAACACATAGATATGTTTTGTTTTAAACCATTCTATTGTTGCCCTGGCTTTATGTTTAGGGTCATTGTCCTGCTGAAAGGTGAACATCCGCCCCAGTCTCAAGTCTTTTGCAGTCTCCAAGAGGTTTTCTTCCAAGTTTGCCCTGTATTTGGCTCCATCCATCTTCCCATCAACTCTGATCAGCTTCCCTGTCCCTGCTGAAGAGATGCACCCCCCGAGCATGATGCTGCCACCACCATATTTGACAGTGGGGATGGTGTGTTCAGAGTGATGTGCAGTGTTAGTTTTCCGCCACACATAGTGTTTTGCATTTTGGCCAAAAAGTTCAGTTTTGGTCTCATCTGACCAGAGCACCTTCTTCCACATGGTTGCTGTGTCCCCCACGTGGCTTGTGGCAAACTGCAAACGGGACTTCTTATGCTTTCTGTTAACAATGCCTTTCTTCTTGCCACTATTTCATAAAGGCCAACTTTGTACAGTGCATGACTAATAGTTGTCCTATGGACAGAGTCTCCCACCTGAGCTGTAGATCTCTGCAGGTCGTCCAGAGTCACCATGGGCCTCTTGACTGCATTTCTGATCAGCGCTCTCCTTGTTCGGCCTGTGAGTTTAGGTGGATGGCCTTGTCTTGGTACGTTTACACTTGTGCCATACTCCTTCCATTTCTGAATGATCGCTTGAACAGTGCTCCGTGGGATGTTCAAGGCTTTGGAAATCTTTTTGTAGCCTAAGCCTGCTTTAAATTTCTCAATAACTTGATCCCTGACCTGACCTGTCTTGTGTGTTCTTTGGACTTCACGGTGTTGTTGCTCCCAGTATTCTCTTAGACAACCTCTGAGGCCCTCACAGAGCAGCTGTATTTGTACTGACATTAGATTACACACATGTGCACTCTATTTAGCCATTAGCACTCGTCAGGCAATGTCTATAGGCAACTGACTGCACTCAGATCAAAGGGGGCCGAATAATTATGCACACACTAGTGTTGGGCGAACAGTGTTCGCCACTGTTCGGGTTCTGCAGAACATCACCCTGTTCGGGTGATGTTCGAGTTCGGCCGAACACCTGACGGTGCTCGGCCAAACCGTTCGGCCATATGGCCGAACTAAGAGCGCATGGCCGAACGTTCCCCGAACGTTCGGCTAGCGCTGTGATTGGCCGAACGGGTCACGTGGTTCGGACCCGAACGCGCTCTGATTGGCCGAACTGTCACGTGGTTCGGGTAAATAAATACCCGAACCACGTCATATCTCCGCCATTTGTCTGTGGGTTTAGCTTTGGGTAGGCAGGCAGGGTAGTTCGCGCTCCAGCCACGCTAGCCAGGGTCCCCCCCAGTCATTGTGTGTCACTGCTGGGAACAGTAGTACACCGCTCGTTCAGCCACACTATATAGCATTCTGTGTACTGTTCTGTGTCTGCTGGGAACAGTGGTACACCGCTCGTTCAGCCACACTATATAGCATTCTGTGTACTGTTCTGTGTCTGCTGGGAACAGTGGTACACCGCTCGTTCAGCCACACTATATAGCATTCTGTGTACTGTTCTGTGTCTGCTGGGAACAGTAGTACACCGCTCGTTCAGCCACACTATATAGCATTCTGTGTACTGTTCTGTGTCTGCTGGGAACAGTAGTACACCGCTCGTTCAGCCACACTATATAGCATTCTGTGTACTGTTCTGTGTCTGCTGGGAACAGTAGTACACCGCTCGTTCAGCCACACTATATAGCATTCTGTGTACTGTTCTGTGTCTGCTGGGAATAGTGGTACACCGCTCGTTCAGCCACACTATATAGCATTCTGTGTACTGTTCTGTGTCTGCTGGGAACAGTAGTACACCGCTCGTTCAGCCACACTATATAGCATTCTGTGTACTGTTCTGTGTCTGCTGGGAACAGTAGTACACCGCTCGTTCAGCCACACTATATAGCATTCTGTGTACTGTTCTGTGTCTGCTGGGAACAGTAGTACACCGCTCGTTCAGCCACACTATATAGCATTCTGTGTACTGTTCTGTGTCTGCTGGGAACAGTAGTACACCGCTCGTTCAGCCACACTATATAGCATTCTGTGTACTGTTCTGTGTCTGCTGGGAATAGTGGTACACCGCTCGTTCAGCCACACTATATAGCATTCTGTGTACTGTTCTGTGTCTGCTGGGAACAGTAGTACACCGCTCGTTCAGCCACACTATATAGCATTCTGTGTACTGTTCTGTGTCTGCTGGGAACAGTAGTACACCGCTCGTTCAGCCACACTATATAGCATTCTGTGTACTGTTCTGTGTCTGCTGGGAACAGTAGTACACCGCTCGTTCAGCCACACTATATAGCATTCTGTGTACTGTTCTGTGTCTGCTGGGAACAGTAGTACACCGCTCGTTCAGCCACACTATATAGCATTCTGTGTACTGTTCTGTGTCTGCTGGGAACAGTAGTACACCGCTCGTTCAGCCACACTATATAGCATTCTGTGTACTGTTCTGTGTCTGCTGGGAATAGTGGTACACCGCTCGTTCAGCCACACTATATAGCATTCTGTGTACTGTTCTGTGTCTGCTGGGAACAGTAGTACACCGCTCGTTCAGCCACACTATATAGCATTCTGTGTACTGTTCTGTGTCTGCTGGGAACAGTAGTACACCGCTCGTTCAGCCACACTATATAGCATTCTGTGTACTGTTCTGTGTCTGCTGGGAACAGTAGTACACCGCTCGTTCAGCCACACTATATAGCATTCTGTGTACTGTTCTGTGTCTGCTGGGAACAGTAGTACACCGCTCGTTCAGCCACACTATATAGCATTCTGTGTACTGTTCTGTGTCTGCTGGGAATAGTGGTACACCGCTCGTTCAGCCACACTATATAGCATTCTGTGTACTGTTCTGTGTCTGCTGGGAATAGTGGTACACCGCTCGTTCGCCACTGTATAGCATTGTGCTCTGTGTCGCTGCTGGGAATAGTGGTACACCGCTCACCCGTCACTGTATAGCATTGTGCTCTGTGTCGCTGCTGGGAATAGTGGTACACCGCTCACCCGTCACTGTATAGCATTGTGCTCTGTGTCGCTGCTGGGAATAGTGGTACTGTATAGCATTTCTGTACTGCCACTGTACTGCTGCCAGTCAGCGTGTACTGTAAGGATAAGTGAAATGAGGAAGAAATCCGGTGAAAGAGGGAGGGGCAAGGGAAGAGGTGTTTCCCCTGACGGTTCACGTACAGGCCACAGGGGAGCACCCAAGAAAACCCACTCAATACCGCCCATGTTGTCCAGGACAACAACCCTCACAAATCCAAAAGAACAGGACCAGATAATTACTTGGATGACCTCTCAAGCGTCCAGCAGTGGGTTAAGCAGCACCAGCACATCACGCACGAGGTCCGAGTCCTCAGCCAGTTACAAGGAGCCAGTGGGCACAAAGCTGACACAACCGGCAGCGACACCACGCACACAACTGCCAGATAACCAGTCCGATGAATTACCTCAGGACACAATGGGGTATTCGCAGGAGCTATTCCCAGCCCAACAAACTTCCACCTTTCAAAGGTCAATGGAGGAACAGCCAGAAATGTTGTGCCTGGATTCACAACCGTTAACTGTGGGAAATGCACCGCGCACTGAAATACAAGGCGAGTCCGAAGAGGACTCGGAAACCCAAATCCCAGAGCAATTTGGGCAGGAGGGGTTGCAATTGCAGGAGGTCGGCCGACAAGATCTGGAAGACGACGTTGGAGTGTGCTGCGCAGAGGTTGTTGTGGGGAGCTCTACTCCACGGCGGTGGCCCACAATGACATATGACGAGTTTGAGGAGATGGAAGAGGAGGGTATGGACAATGTGGACAGAGACCCAGATTTTGTTTGTGAACGAGAACATCGCCGTCGTAGCAGCAGCACAGATGAGTCTGTTGAAGAACACACTGCTGCACGAGTTCGCCTTGTGCCACAAGGTAGGCGGCGCGCAATTTCAGGCACCACAAGCGTGGAAGTTCAAGTGAGAGGCAAAAGAGGAGCAAACAGAAATCGCCAGCAAGGAGGCAGGTGCTCCAAAGTCTGGGCTTTCTTTGAAGACTGCACTGAGGATGTTACCATGGCGATTTGCAAGGTGTGCAAGACCCGCCTGAGCAGGGGGAAAAATATTAACAACCTCTCCACCACCAGCATGAGCCGTCACATGCTATCCAAACATCCCACTCTTTGGGCAAACGCGTCAGGACAGGGTACCAGAAACAACACTGCCTCCCTTGGGTTCACCAGACTCACCACCAGACCCGCCTCAGCAGCAGCAGTAGCCCAGCCATTGCGTGGTTCACAACATTCACAAACATCAGACGACGCTGACACTGTCACTTTCCGGAGTAGTGCTCTTGAGGTCTCCCAGTGTTCATCAAACACAACAACCAACAGCCCTTCCGTGTGCAGCGCTACGGTTCAGTTGTCTGTGTCGGAGATGTTTGAGAGCAAGAGGAAATTGCCAGCAAATGACCCCCGGGCCGTGGCAGTAACAGCCAGCATAGCCAAGCTTCTGGCCTGCGAAATGCTGCCATATCGATTGGTGGAGACAAACAGCTTCAAGGGCATGATGTCAGTGGCCATCCCACGTTACGTGGTTCCCAGCCGCTACCACTTTGCACGCTCTGCAGTGCCTGAGTTGCATGAGCACGTGGTCAGCAAAATAACCCGAAGCTTGAAGAATGCCGTTGCCTGCAAGGTTCACCTCACCACTGACACCTGGACGAGTGCGTTCGGCCAGGGTCGATACATCTCCCTTACCGCGCACTGGGTGAACCTTGTGGAGCCTGGCAGCGATTCCTCACCTGCTACGGCACGGGTGTTGCCCACGCCACAAACAGCTGCACCGCCGTCCCTCCCACTGGATAACAGCAGCACCTACCTCTCTGACTCCTTCTCCTCCAACGCATCTCAAAGCTGTACCTCATCCGGAAACGCTAACCCAGCAGCAGTAGGATCGTGGAAGCAGTGCAGCACAGCTGTTGGCATGCGTCAGCAAGCGTTGCTGAAGCTAATCTGCCTTGGGGATAAGCAGCACACAGGGGAGGAAATTTGGAGGGGAATAAAGGAACAGACGGATTTGTGGCTGGCACCGCTGGACCTGAAACCGGGCATGGTTGTGTGTGATAATGGGAGTAATCTCATTCGCGCTTTAAGGTTGGCTAAGCTGACACACATCCCTTGCCTGGCGCACGTGATGAACCTAGTAGTTCAGCGGTTCCTGAGGACATACCCAGGCGTGCCCGATCTGCTGTTGAAGGTGCGTCGAGTGTCCAAACATTGTAGAAATTCCAGTACTGCTTCGGGGGCACTCGCCAAGATGCAGGAGCGCTTCAATCTCCCCCACCATCGCTTGCTGTGTGATGTCCCTACGCGCTGGAATTCTACGCTGCACATGCTAGCCCGCTTTTGCGAGCAGAAGAGTGCAGTGGTCCAGTACATGACGGCGCAGTACCGAGGCGCATCCGGCCAGCTGCCAAGCTTCTGTGGATCCGATTGGGCCAACATGTTGGACCTCTGCCAAGTCCTCCAAAATTTTGAGCAATCCACGTTGCTTGTGAGCAGTGACAACTCTTCAGTCAGCATTACCATACCACTGCTGTGTTTACTGAAGAGGTCGATGTTAAAAATCAAGGAAACAGCTGTCATGATGCAACTGGGGGAATCTGAAGGAGAAAACGATCAGCGTGATGGTACCAACATCAGGCCATCCGCCTCAGGGAACGCTGGCCCCAGCAGCTATGACGAAGAAGAGGAGGAGGAACAGCTGGAGTTGGAGCAGGAATTTCATGCCACCACTGACGAGGGCCAGAGCGGTGCACGTTGGACTTCCACAATTCAACGCGAATGGTCAGCAGAAGCAGACCAGGAGGAAGGTGACGACTATGATGCATCACAACAACTATCACAACGCTCACAAGAGGATGATGAGGATTCTGGTAGGACTCTGGCACACATGGCTCAATTCATGCTAGACTGCATTGAACGTGACCCACGCATTGTGCGCATTCTGGACAACACCAATTACTGGGTTTATACCCTTCTGGATCCACGGTACAAACACAATGTTCCAAAACTGCTTGAAGAAAGAGTCAGACAGGTCAAAATGGAAGAATACCAGCAGGCCCTTGTGGAGACTTTAGAGAGGAGATTGACATCCTCCCCCTCCTCTAGCCAGTTGTACGCAGACAGACTGACTTCCGCAAACCCAGGACGACCAGGAGGGCAGCAAACAACGCAAGCCGCAGCTAGTACCCAAAAGGGAATGGTATCGGCAGTGTCCTTGGAGTGGGAAAATTTTCTGACACCCATGCAGCCGCAGCCCACTGAACAGCAAGCGTGCAGATCCACCTCCAACACGATCGCCTGGAGAAGATGGTCAAGGACTACATGTCAGATGGCGTAGCTGTGTCGAACCATCCATCTGCACCCTTCAACTATTGGGTATCGAAGCTAGACACCTGGCACGAACTGGCAATGTACGCAATAGAGGCGCTGGCTTGCCCGGCAGCCAGCGTTATGTTGGAACGCTGTTTCAGTGCTGCCGGAGGCATCGTCACAGATCGGCGTATCCGCCTCTCTACAGAAAATGCAGACCGTCTGACTCAAATTAAAATGAATCAATCCTGGATTGGAAATGACTACGCAACACTCCAGGACCCCAACCAAGTAACATGACCAATGAACATCTGGGATGGTGTTGCGTTTCCGGGCCCTGTTTATTGAACCTCTCATCTGTATTACATTTATGACTGCATGGCGGCAAAAAGCATTGCTGCTATATCCGCACGCTTTTTGTCCACATGCAAGGCCTGGGTTGTTGTGTCTCACAAAGCGTGGCCTTCTCCTCCTGCGCCTGCTCCTGTTCCATCACGTCTGCTGCTGCTGGGTTAGCGTTGCCGCGTGGTCCCTGTTTATTGAACCACTTATCTTTATTACATTTATGACTGCATGGCGGTACAAAGCATGCTATCCGCACGCTTCTTGCCCTCATGCAAGGCCTGGGTTGTTGTGTTTCACAAAGCGTGGCCTTCTTCTCCTCCTGCGCCTGCTCCTGTTCCATCACGTCTGCTGCTGCTGGGTTAGCGTTGCCGCGTGGTCCCTGTTTATTGAACCACTTATCTTTATTACATTTATGACTGCATGGCGGTACAAAGCATGCTATCCGCACGCTTCTTGCCCTCATGCAAGGCCTGGGTTGTTGTGTCTCACAAAGCGTGGCCTTCTCCTCCTGCGCCTCCTCCTGTTCCATCACGTCTGCTGCTGCTGGGTTAGCGTTGCCGCGTGGTCCCTGTTTATTGAACCACTTATCTTTATTACATTTATGACTGCATGGCGGTACAAAGCATGCTATCCGCACGCTTCTTGCCCTCATGCAAGGCCTGGGTTGTTGTGTCTCACAAAGCGTGGCCTTCTCCTCCTGCGCCTGCTCCTGTTCCATCACGTCTGCTGCTGCTGGGTTAGCGTTGCCGCGTGGTCCCTGTTTATTGAACCACTTATCTTTATTACATTTATGACTGCATGGCGGTACAAAGCATGCTATCCGCACGCTTCTTGCCCTCATGCAAGGCCTGGGTTGTTGTGTCTCACAAAGCGTGGCCTTCTCCTCCTGCGCCTCCTCCTGTTCCATCACGTCTGCTGCTGCTGGGTTAGCGTTGCCGCGTGGTCCCTGTTTATTGAACCACTTATCTTTATTACATTTATGACTGCATGGCGGTACAAAGCATGCTATCCGCACGCTTCTTGCCCTCATGCAAGGCCTGGGTTGTTGTGTCTCACAAAGCGTGGCCTTCTCCTCCTGCGCCTGCTCCTGTTCCATCACGTCTGCTGCTGCTGGGTTAGCGTTGCCGCGTGGTCCCTGTTTATTGAACCACTTATCTTTATTACATTTATGACTGCATGGCGGTACAAAGCCTGCTATCCGCACGCTTCTTGCCCTCATGCAAGGCCGGGGTTGTTGTGTCTCACAAAGCGTGGCCTTCTTCTCCTCCTGCGCCACCCTCCTCCTGTTCCATCACGTGTGCTGCTGCTGAGTTAGCGTTACCGGTCCCTTTTCCTGGAACCTCTTATATGTATTACATTTATGACTGCATGCCGACAAAAAACATGTTACCTGTGCAAAGAAAACAGACATTTCCCGCATTTAAAAGACAGTTTTCCCTTTGAAACTTTAAAATCGATTTTCTCAAAAACTATAAGCTCTTTTTGCTAATTTTTTTTTCCTCTTGTACCCACTCCCAAGGTGCACATACCCTGTAAATTTGGGGTATGTAGCATGCAAGGAGGCTTTACAAACCACAAAAGTTCGGGTCCCCATTGACTTCCATTATGTTCGGAGTTCGGGTCGAACACCCGAACATCGCGGCCATGTTCGGCCTGTTCGGCCCGAACCCGAACATCTAGATGTTCGCCCAACACTAGCACACACCACTTTGCAGTTATTTATTTGTAAAAAAAATGCTTGGAATTATGTATGATTTTCGTTCCACTTCTCACGTGACACCACTTTGTATTGGTCTTTCATGTGGAATTCCAATAAAATTGATTCATGTTTGTGGCAGTAATGTGACAAAATGTGGAAAACTTCAAGGGGGCCGAATACTTTTGCAACCCACTGCATCAAAATCAAAATGTTCTTCTTGAGACCTATAACGTCATGTCTCCGGAATAACTGATTAATCACATCCTGGACTTTCTCCACAAAGATGTCAATTACTTGGCAAGAGGGAGGCTGGAACTTACTCTTATTTCATAGGCCTGCCTCAGCAAGATGCAGGAAATCCTCATCTTTATTAGCGGAAGTACTAGCTGGAAAATCCCTAGGTATCGAGAAAAAGTACTTAAGTTTAAGTACGCCGCTATCCGCATCCATAGTATGCATGACAGATATGCAATTCAAGAGAGGCAATTTTACTACTTTTTTTTTTTTCCCCCAAAGGTGGTGTGTCAGGCAGGTTTACACTGGACTTATTGTTTCTACTGGAACTGTAGGCTTCAATATCTATAAAAACTGGAATAAACCTTAAACGTTTGTGTGTATCTGGTCTATAAACTTTGATTTGTGAGAGGCTAGGAACTGAGGGAAAAAAAAAAAAAACACCAGGAACACCAATACTTTACAGTTGTATTTTAGTCAGAGGTATACTAAGAGTAGTAAAAAACAACTCAAAGAGCACCTCCGGCCAAAAAAGGTTTGAATGACAATACATACAGTATATGTAGTCTATGAACTGTGTACAGTTACATAAACATATACAGTTTATATCTGGTACATCATAGTGAATAGAACAGACTCACATTTATATCTGTAGTAGCACTTCCTTCTTTCTCCTCATGTTGAAGCCTTGCTAAAATATACCTTCAGCATTATGTTCTCCCCTCTAGCCTGGTTTCCTCCAATGCCCCTCCCACCCCTGCTCTATGCCTGCCTTGATCAAATTACATCTCTTTTCACAGTGCGTAACAGAGAGGAGAGACAAGAGAACTGCTGAAGCCTGTCTTATCCAGTCTGTTTGCTATAATTCTTATTTCAGATATCTGTCTGCCTGCCTGGATTAGATCACATTGACATGGGGGTAGAGTTATGACATCAATTCCCCAGCATCCTTTGCACCTATGGTTTGGAAAAGAAAAAAAATGGGGGTTGGGTTTTCAAGACCATATGTGAAATACTGGAATTTTTGCCTACATTTTGGTACTTTTTGAATTGCTGAGTGCTGAAAAGTTATTTTGAACAGAAGATAAAAAATAATCTCCTAGGGAACCATTTGAGGTCCTTTCTACATGTGCATTGTAAGAGTGTGTTGTGTTACCCTGCTTTCCCACAGGGTAACGCAATGGCAATGTAAGTGTATGGGGCCTTCTGCACTTACCACTTCAGAATTGCCGTCAAAGTCATTAGAGTCAATGGGCGACACATGAATTGGAGAGCTGGACGGTGCAGCAAACATGCGCGGATGACGGAAATGCCAGTGGTGTAATACTTGTCAAGCAGGGAGTATGTCACTAAGCTGGGGGTAGGCCTATGCATATGTCCCTGCTGCAGGGTCATATGTTTGTCATTTTGGTGTTGCGGTGCAAGGCGACAGAAGCATCTCAACACACCCCAATGCAATTTAAAGGACCACTATTGGGTAAAAATTGTACAATTTAAAATACATGTAAACACATGCAAGTAAGAAAAATGTTTCTCCCGGAGTAAAATGAGTTATTCATCACTTTTCTCCTATATTGCTGTCACTTACAGCGGTTACTAGAAATCTCATGGAACTGACAGGTTTTTGACTAATCCATCTCTTCATTGTGGAATCTCAGTATTTCATTGATTTTTTTTTTTTTTTTACAAAAGTTCTCCCTGGAAAGGATCTATAATAAAGATGCTGGCCACCACCCTTATCTGTTTGCACACTATTCTGGCAGTTGGGCTGATTAACTGCCATTTACAAAGTGCTTTTGAAAATAAAGAAAACCCTGAAAATCCCCCATGGGGAGATGAACTGTCAGTTTTGTCACATTTCTACCTCCTATTGTAAGTGACAGCAACATGAGAGAAAAGTAATCTATGCCACATTTTACTCTGGTAGAAATATACTTTTTATTTATGTGTTTTCATTCATTTTAAAATTATTAAATTTTTCGTGATAGCGTTCTTGTAAATGTAAAAATGGCCTAAGACGAAAAAAGTGATTTAAATAAGGGCCTGTATGTTTAACAATGACCTTTACTCCTAACTAGAGATCACTCGAACGGTTTGCATGCGAGCGGCTCAAGGCGAACTTTCGGTAGTTCGCATTCGCGAGCGAACGTAAACTTTTGCGGAAGTTCGATTTGCCCCCATAGAGCACCATTAGGACCCTCTACATCACAGTCAGCAGGCACATTGTAGCCAATTAGGCTACACTCTCTCCTGGAGCCCCACCCCCCTTATAAAAGGCAGGCAGCCCCAGGCTTTACACTCACTCGTGTACCTGCATTACTTAGTGAAGGGACAGCTGCTGGCAGACTCTCATAGGGAAAGATTAGTTAGGCTGTTCTAGGCTTGTCAGCTTGCTCCTGGCTGATTGTTATTGCTAAAATAGCACCCCTCAACAGCTCTTTTGAGAGCTAATGTTTTCCTGATGTGCTTTTTTTTGTGATGCCCACAAACACTGACATTATACAGCCCTATCTGTTGCAGCTGGACCTTGAGAATTGTTATTACTGTGCCAGTCACACCCTGCCTAACTATCTATACTGGGACACCTACCTATGCCTACCTAACTACTGGGACACCTACTTACCTATACTGGGTCTCCTACCTATGCCTACCTACCTATACTGGGACTCCTACCTATGCTTAGCTAACTACTGGGGCACCTACCTATGCCTACCTACCTATACTGGGACTCCAACCTATGCCTACCTACCTATACTGGGACTCCTACCTATGCCTACCTACCTATACTGGGACTCCTACCTATGCTTAGCTAACTACTGGGGCACCTACCTATGCCTACCTGCCTATACTGGGACTCCTACCTATGCCTACCTACCTATACTGGGACTCCTACCTATGCCTACCTACCTATACTGGGACTCCTACCTATGCTTAGCTAACTACTGGGGCACCTACCTATGCCTACCTGCCTATACTGGGACTCTTACCTATGCCTACCTACCTATACTGGGACTCCTACCTATGCCTAGCTAACTGCTGGGGCACCTACCTATGGCTATCTACCTATACTGGGGCACCTATCTATGCCTACCTACCTATACTAGGGCACCTACCTATGCCTACCTACATACAAGAAGATAATAATGTCGTTGCTTCATTGTGGACAGACCAAATTTGATCAGCTGGACAGTCACTGTTGTTCTATCATTGAGCTACCACAGCCCGGCGACCATATGGGCTTGGAAACCGCTATGGCCACAGTGCGCACAAGTCCAGCACAGCCGTCACTACGCAAACAGCTGTTTGCGGTGCGTTACACAGTGAGTTTGGTGTGTCAGTGTGAAGCAGTACTCTAATTACACTCCCTGATTGATGTATACACATGCAAGATGTTTGAAAGCACTTTAGTCCTGCAATTTAGCATTCAATGTGATTTCTGCCCTTAAAACGCTGTTTTGCGTCAAATCCAGATTTTTCCCCGGGACTTTTAGCGTCCATCCCACTCATCCATGCCCCCCTCCAGGTGTTAGACCCCTTGAAACATCTTTTCCATCACTTTTGTGGCCAACATAAATGTTTCCAGTTTTCAAAGTTCGCATCCCATTGAAGCCTATTGCGGTTAGCACGAACCGAACCTTTTGCGGAAGTTAGCGAACCCCGTTCGTGAACCTAAAATTGGAGGTTCGGGCAATCTGTACTCCTAAACCTATCAAAGCCAAAGCTGTTACACCCTTATACCTTACCCTAACCTTTACTCCCCAAAATCTCAGCTCTAGCCTTTTAGTCCCTACCATATTCCTTTCGCTAGCCTTTACTCCCATCCAAAGCCAGCTCTATTACTGTATTTACACTCTATTACAGGATTTACATTAGCCTTACTTCAGGGCAATACCATCCTAGCCTTACTGCATGGTACACACAATGAGGTTTTTTGTCAGATTTCCAATCCATTTTCCAATTGTTTTTCCGTTCACTTCTATGGAAAATTGATCAGAAAATCAATCGGCAATCCGATTGGACATGTTGGAAATAATCGATCTGGCAGTAAATATGTCAAAAAAGCTCATCATGTGTACCAGTCATTAGTCTCTTCTTTATGCCTTTCCCTAACTATTACTACCAGCATCTTCCAGCCCTACCCTTACAGGACAACTGAAGTGATGAGAATATAGAGACTGCCATATTTATCTTGTTTTAAAACAATACCAGTTGCCTGGCAGCCCTGCTGGTCTATTTGGCTGCAGTAGTGTCTGAATAACACTCCTGAAACATTCATGCAGCTAATCTTATCAGATCTGAAAATTATGTCAAAACCACCTGATTTGCTGCATGCTTGTTCAGGGTCTATGGCTGAAAGTATTAGAGGCAGAGGATCAGCAGGACAGCCAGGCAACTGGTAAATATGGCAGCCTCCATATCTCTCTCACTACAGTTGTCCTTTAACATTATTCTGTAACCTTTTCCCCGGTTTATGCTATTTTAAACCTTACCCTTTTCATATCTAATGCTAGTCTTTGCTACCAGTCTAATCAGAACTATTCTATATGCACAACACTAACCCTTAAGCTTTGTTCACATTGCGTTGCACCTGCACTGAGCGATTATTATTTATTTTTTCGAATCGCTCTGCTCTGCGTGTTATAAGTGTTCTTCTAAGCGCTTTAGCAGAGCAATTATTTAAATCACTTCCTGACTTCCTGACGTCACTTCCTGTGAACTAAGAAATTACGATACCTCTGGGTCAATCCTAATCCCAGGTCTGTGAGCATGGAGTAAACAAGGATCCTTATCTTAGCTAACAACCTCTAACCCCATTTAGATGGTCTGTTTGAATTAAGGCATCTTAATGACATGTATTTATGCTTGAAAAAAATATCTGTTTTCCCTTTTGATGTTGTATGTATATAGCTGCCTGTACCACCAGCCTGCAAACTAACAGGATATAAGCCAGACGAAGGCTGCAAGGCCGAAAGCTTGCTTGTTTTTATTCATTTATAGTTAGCCAATAAATGGTATCATCCTGATTTAAAATTTCTTGTTTTGACGTCAGTCAGGAAGTGATTACTTTGCCCCCTGCCATGCTTGAGAAGGGAGACTAGGGGGGAGTGATTGTATCTACTTATGTTGGGATGGGGAAGCTATGACTAATTATGTTTGGGGATTTGAAAGGTAGCTAGCCCAATTATTTTTGATTAAGGGGGATACTTCTTAAATGTGTGGATTAAAGAGAACCCGAGGTGAGTTTGAAGAATATTATCTGCATACAGAGGCTGGATCTGCCTATACAGCCCAGCCTCTGTTGCTATCCCAAACCCCCCTAAGGTCCCCCTGCACTCTGCAATCCCTCATAAATCACACCCACGCTGCTGACAAACAGCTTGTCAGAGCTGGCTGTGTTTATCTCTATAGTGTCAGTCTGCTGCTCTCCCCGCCTCCTGCAGAACTCCAGTCCCCGCCTGCATCCCTTCCCTCCCTGCTGATTGGAGGGAAGGGACAGGGGCAGGGACCGGAGCTATGCAGGAGGCGGGGGAGCAGCTGAGACTGACACTACAGATGTAAACACAGCCTCACAGCACGGCTGTGATTTATGAGGGTTTGCAGAGTGCAGGGGGACATTAGGGGGGTTTGGGATAGCAACAGAGGCTGGGCTGTATAGGCAGATCCAGCCTCTGTATGCAGATAAAATTCTTTAAACACACCTCGGGTTCTCTTTAAGGGGGAGTCTGATCTATATTCGAATATTTATGAGAGACTCTGCCTAATTGCTTTGCTATATGTTTGGAGATGGGGAAGTGAAGCTCCAGTCGGCCCAATTTTTTTTTTTTATTGGAGCGGCGGGGTTTGCTGTAGTGCAGTAGATCACTTTGACCGGATAGAACTCAAAGTAGCTCGGGAGCTGAAAAAGTGTGGGCACCCCTGCTCTAAATGGTCCAACGCTTCCGAGTCAACTCTGAAGTATTTGGCCAATCAGAGGATGCAAAAAATGACAAAAAAAAAAAAAAGAGTCCCCAGAAATCAGAAAATTAGAAATCTTCAGAATCAGTAATCGACATTGGCGAAAACCCGGATTTCCACAGAATAAAATTGGCATTTCCGGCCATCCCTAATCATATCTCATCTTAGACAAACATGTTTACCTTTCTTCTACTTCCACTACCAGTACGAATCCCTGTTGTATATGAGGATTTTCTTTGCTAGTGACCATGATCACTACTAGACTAACAATTCTTTTTTTTTTTTTTTTTATTCCCAGGAGAGTTTTCACTTTAAAGATGCTGAGATGGTGCCCAAATGCAAAAGGCGTCACTCTCAATCATTAGCTATTGGTAGACACCATCAGCAGGAAATGGATAAAAGGCTCTGATGTGATGGCCAATGACAGATACTGCTGCCGAAATTACACACCTCATCAGAGAGACATATTTTGTGTTATCCCTTCTGTTATATTTACTCTATGTTTTAAATTCAAACCCCTTTAAAAGGAAACTGTAGTGAAAATAACATAATCAAATCATTTTTTTTTACATTATGATATAGTTATTTAGTTAGTGTTTGCCCATTATAAAATATTTCCTTTCCCTGATTTACATTGTGAGATTCATCACTGGTAGAGACAGCTTTAGTTCTGCCAGGTGATCTGTACGGAATGTTCATGAAGCCTGGTTTACACTGCAAGAGCTTTTTTTAGCGCTAGTGATTTGAAAAGCTTTTTGCTAATGCAATTCTATGGCTAATTTTAATAAAATCACATTGTTCAAGTGAGAACAAACTCATAACATTTCATTAGCAAGAGCTTTTAAAATCACAAGCGCTTAGAAAAAGCTCCTGAAGTGTGAATGATCCCTTACTGATATTCCTATGCACAGAGGGAGGTATTGCTTAGCAGTTGAAAACGTTATTTCCCTCAATGCAACGAAGTTCACAGACAGCAAACTGTCAGGACCATGGTCATGACATCACACCGTGGGAGGGGTTTCCCCACAATATCAGCCATACAGACCCCCCTGATGATTTATCAGAGAAAAGGTTAAAGATTTGTGGGGGACAGGGGATACCAGCTACTGATTGGAATGAAGTTCAATCCTTGGTTAAAGAGAACCCGAGGTGGGGTTCTGACAATGCTATCTGCACACAGAGGCTGGGTCTGCCTATACAGCCCACCCTCTGTTGCTATCCAGATCCCCCCTAAGTTCCCCCTGCGCTCTGCCGGCCCCCATAAATCACAGCCACGCTGTCAATACGCAGAAGGCTGTGTTTACCTCTTTACTGTCACTCACGCCGCTTCCCCCACCTCCTGCATAGCTCCAGTCCCCGCCCGCATCCCTTCCCTCCAATCAGCGGGGAGGGAAGGGATGCAGGCGGGACCGGAGCTATGCAGGAGGCGGGGGGAGCAGCGAGAGTGACAGTAAATAGGTAAACACAGCCCGCTGCGACACGCTGAGTGTCGACAGCGCAGCTGTGATTTATGGGGGACAGCAGAGCGTAGGGGGAACTTAGGGGGGGGGGGGGGGGCTGGATAGAAACAGGGCTCTATAGGCAGACCCAGCCTCTGTGTGCAGATAGCATTGTCAGAACCCCACCTCTGGTTCTCTTTAAAGTTCCTCTTTAACCACTTGAGGACTGCAGTGCTAAACCCCCATAAAGACCAGGCCATTTTTTACAATTCAGACCACTGCAGCTATAATGGTTTATTGCTCGGCCATACAACTTACCACCCAAATGAATTTTACCTCCTTTTCTTGTCACTAATACAGCTTTCTTTAGGTGCTACTTGATTGCTGCTGTGATTTTTAGTTTTTATTATATTCATCAAAAAAGACAGGAATTTTGTCAAAGAAATGATATTTTCAACTTTCTGTGGTAAAATTTTTCAAATAAAGTAACATTTCTATACAAGTTTTGTCCATATTTATTGTGCTACATGGCTTTGATTAAAAAAAATCCAATAAGTGTGTATTTATTGGTTTGGGTAAAAGTTATAGCGTTTACAAACTATGGTACGAAAAAGCGAATTTGCGCAGTTTGAAGCAGCTCTGACTTTTCTGAGCACCTGTCATGTTTATTGAGGTGCTAGAATGCCAGGATAGTATAAATACCCCCCCAAAGGACACCATTTTGGAAAGAAGACACCCCAAGGTATTTGCTGAGGGGCATGGTGAGTTCATAACATATTTTATTTTTTGTCACAAGTAAGCAGAACATGACACTTTGTGACAAAAATTTGTTTTGAAAAAAAATTGGGTAACTTGTGGGGTACTTGTACTGCCCTGGCATTGGGGGGGGGGGGGGTAAATTGTGAGTGCTCATTGGACTTTGGGCCCCTTTGCACAGTTAGGCAGCAAAAAAGTGTCACACATGTGGTATCGCCGTACTCAGGAGAAGTAGTATAATGTGTTTTGGGGTGTCTTTTCACACATACCCATGCTGGGTCGGAGAAATATGCACCCCAAAACACATTGTACTACGTCTCCTGAGTACGGCGATACCACACGTGTGACCCTTTTTTGCAGCCTAGCTGTGCAAAGGGGCCCAAGGTCCAATGAGTACCTTTAGGCTTTACATGGGTGCTCACAATTTAGGCCCCCCTAATAATGCCAGGACAGTAAAAACATCCCAGAAATGACCTCATTTTGGAAAGAAGAGACCCCAAGGTATTCCATGAGGGGCATAGTGAGTTCATATAAAATTTTATTGTTTGTCACAAGTTAGCGGAAAATAACACTTTGTGAGAAAAACATTTAAAAAATAAATTTCTGATAACTTTTGACAAAAAATAAAATCTTCTCTGAACTCACCATGCCCCTCAGCAAATTACTGTCTTCTTTCTAAAATGGGGTCATTTGTGGAGTCTGTCCTGGCATTTTATCGTCTCTGCAATCATTACATGTATGGCCAGTATTAGGAGTTTCTGCTATACTCCTTATATTGGGCATATGGGTGATGCACTTTTTTTTTCCATAAAAGGAAAAATGAACGGCAAAGATTCTCGCATTCGCATTGATCGATGTGGATGAAAAAATATCTGCCAAAATATGTGAAAATAATAGGGGGGCATGACGTTTGCCAGGACATAGGAGCACCGCACACAAACTTTTCCAAACCCACTTTGCTCCTATGCCCTGGCAAACCCGATTAATCCATTCACATCGATAGATGTGGATGAAAAAACCTTTGCCAGTTTTTTTTTTTTTTAAATATATTTTTATTGATGTTTTGAAGGGTAGAAAAGGCAGTACAATAACAAAGTGCATAACTTTCCCTTCTTTCCCTTCTTTCCCTCCCTCCCCCCCCCCCCCCCCCTTTCTTCCCTCCCCCCGTGCTCAATGCCTATAGTTAGTATGGAAACGAAGTCCGTTATAACCGATTATTTTACAGTATGTTGTCTAAACAGATCTTTTTTTTTTATATATAAATCAAGGTCATACAGCGTCTCTTCTTCTCGCATTTGCCCAAGTCGTCCCCAAAGGGGTCTTTATCTTAGGTGGTTTGTAGCTTATATTTCAGGGGCCCCAGGCTCTCCCCTATATCCTCCAGACAGTACCAAGTTGTGTAGGTAAAGTTTCCCATCAATGTATTGATTTCTTCCTGAGTAAAGGTATCCAATATGTAATTTCTCCAAATTTTGAAGAAGGGTTTGGTCCTTTTTTCCAGGGATTGCAGTGTGTGTAATTTTTCCATTAGAAATAAGGCTGCCATTTCTTGTTTAAGTAGTGACAGGGTTGGGATATTTGGTGAAATCCAGGTTTGAAATATAGTGCGTTTGGCTGAGGCCAATATAATATGAAATAAAGCAGATGGTTTTTTTGCTGAGGCCTCATGTTGTTTGCCGTAGTAATGGAATAGGCATAGTTTCACTTCTTTTTCCACTTGTTTGTGACATATAGCATTTGCATACTTAATAACCACATCCCAAAAATGATCTATAGTATGACATCCCCAAATACAGTGAAATAAATCAGCTTGCGGATGTTAACATTTGGGGCACTGTGGGGTATAATAGCTTGGGGGATTTTTATACTTAAAGGGAAGGTTCAGGGACTATCTGAAAAAAATAAAAATCCCCATCCACTTACCTGGGGCTTCCTCCAGCCCGTGGCAGGCAGGAGGTGCCCTCGGCGCCGCTCCGCAGGCTCCCGGTGGTCTCCGGTGGCGCGCCCGACCTGGCCAGGCCGGCGGCCAGGTCGGGCTCTTCTGCGCTCCAAGGCCCGGCACTTCTGCGTCCCACGCCGGCGCTCTGACGTCATCGGACGTCCTCCGGGCTGTACTGCGCAGGAGCGGCGCCGAGGGCACCTCCTGCCTGCCACGGGCTGGAGGAAGCCCCAGGTAAGTGGATGGGGATTTTTATTTTTTTCAGATAGTTCCTGAACCTTCCCTTTAATATTAAATGCGTATTTCGCTCTATGCAAAAGTAGTAAATGTGATGTTCTATGTCGCTCGTTTTTTATCACAGATCTATACTCACAAAGCCCCTGTATGATGTTTTGCCCAATATTTTCCTCCAGTATATCTTTCTTCCAAGTTTGAAATACTGTGTTTGCTATATTGTCTTCCTTAAGCCTAGAAAGGCCTGTGTTTATCTCGGACAACGATTGTGCCGGTCTTCCCGGGGCTATCAGGCTATCGAATGCATCTGGCAAGGCCACAGATAGTACATTTTTAACATGGGATCGCACCAAAGATTGTATCTGTAAATACTGGAGGAAACTATTTTTCGGTATAGCGTATTTTGTGATTAGCTCCTGAAATGTTAACCACTTCCCAGTTTTTAGGTCAAAAAGATTCCCCAGTTTAGATATGCCCCTGTCTTCCCAGTCAGAGAGGTATTGTTGAGTGATGCTATCTGGGAATAGTGGGTTGCCCCATATTGGCATATATTTGGAGACGTACATTGGCAGATGTAATAGTTTGCGGACATTTTTCCATGTTATCACTGTGTCTCTTATGATTGCATTTTGACGGAGTCGTATTGGGAGGTCTTTAAATTTACAGTGCAGGAGGCCAGGGAGGGCCCAGGGTTTTGCTACCTCACTTTCTAGCGCATAGTTTGAATATTTGTCCATGTTTTTTAGCCAGTCGTGGACGTGTCTCATTAGGGAGGCTAGATTGTAATTACGTATATTTGGTAGGTTAAGTCCACCAAGATCTTTGGGGGACTGTAGTTTTTTTAAGGAAATTCTGGGTTTTCTCCCTTTCCATATAAATTTAGAAAATGCTGCTTCAATTTGTTTTATGTCTTTGTGTCTAATGAGGAGTGGGAGTGTCTGCATTGGGTACAGCAGTCGTCCCATTGTGGTCATTTTGATTAATGCGGCGCGGCCCGCAATACCAATAGGGAGAGTATGCCACTTTGTCAGTTGTTCTTTTATTTTACAGAAGAGAGGGGTGTAGTTTAGGGCATATAATCTAGTGGGGTCTTTGGGGATATTAATACCTAGATATTTTATTTGTGAGGTTACTATTTTTATTCCCAAATTTGAGTGTTCTAGTTTGTTTGCTTGTTTTGATAGATACATCAACTCATTCTTTTCTTTATTTATTTTAAGCCCTGACAGCTGTGAGAATTCATTGAGAATCTGGAATACTTTAGGCATTTGATTTATGGGGTTTTGAAGGAATACCAAGATATCGTCTGCAAATAGGGCCTGTTGTGTTTCAATCTCCCCTATTTTGATTCCCTGGATGTGTCGTCTGAGTGTTGCTGCTAGCGGCTCTAACGCTAAATTGAATAACAATGGTGATAAGGGGCATCCCTGGCGCACTCCTTTCATTATGGGGAAAGATTCAGAGATGAATCCTGGGGTCGAAATTTTTGCTTGTGGGTTTGAGTATATTGTTTGGATAGCCTTCAAGAATGGGCCCTGAAACCCCATTGTTTTCATAACTCCTAACATCCAGTCCCACTCCACATTATCAAATGCTTTTTCCACGTCTAGCGAAAGCACTGCAGCAGATTTATAGGATATCGGGTATGCTCTGATATGTTCTAATATTGTTATTACTTTCCGGATGTTAGTCACTCCCATTCTTCCTCTAATAAAACCGACTTGATTTCTGTGGATAACAGACGGCATAATCCTAGATAGCCTGCTGGCTAAAATTTTGGAAAGGATCTTTGCATCTTGATCTATAAGAGATATAGGGCGATATGTGGGTCTTTACCCGCTTTGGGCAGGAGCTTAATGTATGACATCTTTCCTGTATTAAGGTAGGTCTGGTCTGTTATCATTTTGTTAAAGAGCTTAGTTAGGGGTTCTGCTATTTCTACTTGTAATATTTTGTAGAATTCGCTTGTTAGCCCATCAGGGCCTGGGGCCTTTTGATTTTTTAATTCTTTGATGGTCTCCCTGACCTCCTGCTCCTTCACCTCTTCATTTAAAAATTTAATTTGATCCTCTGTAAGTTTACTAATTGGGAGGGTTGGTAGTATTTTTTCTAGTCCCATGGGGCCTTCCCTTGTGGATGAATATAGGTTTGCAAAGTATTTTTTGAAAAGGTTGTTAACTGTTTTAGGGTGTGAGTGCACTGTCCCTGTTGTGTCTTTCAGTTGGGTGGGTATCTGTTGCGCCTGTTTCTGTCGAGCTATGTTTGCAAGTAGCTTTCCCGCTTTTTCACCGTATTTATGGAATGTCAAGTTTGTGTATGGTTTTTGTGCTTCTACCTGCAATTTGAACCATAGATCTCCTTTAAATTTTGTTTGTTGCCAGATGTCCCTATTTTCAGAGGTTGGTGTTTGTTTGAATGTTCTATAGGCTTCCCTTATTTTACTCACTTCTGCTGCGTATTGTTCATGTGCTCTTCTTTTTTGGGCGGCTGCATATGAGATAATTTTCCCTCTCAACACCGCTTTTGCTGTTTCCCAATGTAGGATTGGGGAGTTTTCGTGCTCTTTATTATCTATTGCATAGTCTGCCCACCACATTTTAAGTTTATTCTCAAAGTCTTCATTCTGATAGTATTTACTTGGGAAGCGCCATAGAATATCTGTGCCACGTGGGTATGTATCTTCCATTTCTAATAGGACTGGTGAATGGTCAGATATAAGCATATCTTCAATATTTACTCTATTTAAACGGGTCAATAAGGAGCTATCAATCAGTATCATGTCTATTCTGGAAAAACTCTTATGCTTAGGTGAGTAATATGAATATTCATGTTCCTGGGGGTATCTATACCTCCATGAGTCAATCAAATTGCATGCTTCCATAAAAGGTTGCAAACATTTATCTCTGTGTCGCAAACTGTTTTTTGGATGACTTCTGTCCTCCCACATATTAGGTACCGTATTCATGTCACCTCCCACTATTAGACTAGGGCATTTATCTGTTAAAAGTTTATTTTGTAGGTTAGCAATGAAGTCCTCATGTTTGTCATTTGGCCCATACACATTATATATTACCATGGTTTCTCCTGACAGTTGAAGCCGAACCATTGCCCACCGTCCCTCTGTATCATGGCTTTCAGATAGTAGTTTATATGTCAGCCTGTTACTAATTAAGATTAATACACCTGCCTTTTTGCCAACCGCTGGGGACCCATGGACGGCTCCTACCCAATATTTTTTCATAAATTTAAATTGTTCTGCTCGCAGATGGGTCTCCTGCAGAAGACAAACATCCGGTTTGAATTTTCCTAAGTGCCGAATAATTTTGGATCTTTTCTCAGGGGTCTGTAGACCTTTAATATTCCAAGAGATTATTTTCATACTATGTTATCCAAACGTTTATTTGGGCATTGTTGGTACGGCTTCTCCTGTCTGGTATGACATCTTTAAACACTTGGCATTGAGCACAGTAACCCCTATGTCCCCGCCTTCACTTCCCCTTTTGTTGTATCCCCCCCTGCTCGTCCCCAAAAACTAGTAACATCATTGACTTCACTTTTTTCCCGCACATTTTACCACCTCCAGTGCTTCTCCGCAGATCTTTATAACACCTAGGATCCCCTTTCTTATATAAAACGATTAACAAACCCCTCTATAGTGGCTGTGGATTGTTCTTGCGCGGAGGCATGTGGTATTCACCTTATGAAACATATTCCGACAAGAACTTTAAGATTACCCTTCTTCCTAATCTAATTAACAAGTTTGAACTGATTAGCCCGTTATGGTGTGTGATTACACCTCATCTGAGTGCTAATAACTCTTGCAATTCAGGTGCCTGAAGTTGAGTGCTCTAGACTCGCTGGCATTTCTTGTTGTTTGCGGTCATAACGCTGCAAGAAGGAGCGTGCTGCTTCTGGTGTTTCAAAGGTATGCTGTTTGCCTTCGTTATCTGTTATCTTCAAGATGGCTGGGTAAATTAGAGCAAATTTCAGACTTTTGGCCAATAGCGAAGTACAGACGGGGGAAAATGCTTTGCGTTTTTGTGACACTTCTGCTGAGAAGTCATTGAACAACCTCACAGTGTTGCCTTGTATAACGAGGTCGTTGCCTCGTGCTCTGTATGCTGTCATTAGTGACACTTTGTCTGAATAGTCTAAGTAGTGCGCCATTACCATGCGGGGGTGAGGGCCTTTTGTTTTTAGGCTTAAGTGGGCCCACTCTATGCGCTCTTTCTACCTTCAGTGGCGTTTGCAGGCCTAGTAAAGCTGGTATCTCCTCTGCGCATATTTTCTGGAGCTGTTCTGGGGGGATCTCTTCAGATATTCCCACCAGTCTGAGGTTGTTCCTGCGTGACCTGTTTTCTAGGTCTTCGATGCGTGCATACGCAGTAGAGTTGTCATGCTCGAGCTGTTCAATAGTCACATTTGCTTTGTTCAAGTCATCCTCACATGCCCCCAGCCTCTGCTCTGCTTCCGTGATACGTTTAGATTGTATGGTGATATCTCTTTTTAGGGACTTGAGTGAGTTAGCAATGGTCTTTTCTATTGTGGCTTGTATATCTGGTGCCAGGGCTCTCCCCACCTCCGCTGCTAGTTCTTTGTAGTCTATACGCATGGCATACCTTTTGTGAGATTGGCTGCTACGTTCTGTGTCCCCGGAGTCAGTGTCCGATAGGTCTCTGTGTTCCTCCTCTCTGTTCTGTGCGCGCTTGGCCTTCTGTGCGGATTTTGCCCCCGCCATCTTGGGCGTCTCCGTGTCTGCCTCACGCTGATCTGGCTGTTGTGCAGTGCTGGAGCGCGTGAGATATCTCTCCATGCGGCGCGCGATGTGCCTCCTCGCTGTGCTGTTGTGCTTGAGGGGTTTGCGGACTAATCTGCTGGCTGGTTAGGGGATCTTTCAGTGCTGGATCAGCCGGAGCTCTTCTCCCCTTCTGCTTCCATGCGGGCGCCGGAACCGGAAGTCTCATTTGCCAGTTTTGATACAAAGTGCTTGGCAAAGCATAGGAGCTCCAACACCGCCCCTCAGCTCATATGCCTTGGCAAACTTATCTTACTGCAGAGGAGAAATCTCGTGCTGCAGCGCTGCATGCACCGACTTGTGTGTAACCTGACAGATGCACAATGTTTCTGCCAGGATGCACCATCAGTGCTGCAGCTGGTTGGTCAATCAGTCTGGTCCACCTGGAAGGGTAAAGGATGGAAAAAGATAGAGAGAGAAAAAAACAAGCAAGCAGCAATACAATAAATTCATTAACATTAACAGTGATACACTTTATTGAACTTTTTTAACCAAACAATAACATTTGGAACGTAACTTTTTTGCTTACCAAGTTTTTTTTTTGTTTTGTTTTGTTTTTACTTACCTTCCGAGGACAAACTTCTCCTCCCCCATGGGACAGTGTGCAAAGCGCAAATCGCACAGAGATGTGGCAAAGTACACTATGCACTTTGTCCCAAGTGAAAGGAGAGGTTTCTGGCAGCCCTGTGTATTTTGGTCTCTCAAAAGCAGATGTCTGGTTTCACACACAGGAGTAGCGCAAGTATGCACTAGCGTTAAGTCATACACTTCCGGCGTAAGGGGGACCGCAAAGTGGGACTTTTGCTAGGCAATTTGCCGCGACAGATCACTCCAGTGTGAAAGAGCCTTGAGAGACTACTACCGTGTCTCATGTTCCCTACTCCAGTAGCGCACCTGCTCGTGGAACTGTTCGAAACACTCCCCTATGCATAGGGCAGGCTGGTCAGGACAGTAGGGACAATAAAAAGTAGTGTCATGCCTCATTACAGCCCTCTTACAGACACGACAATGTTTTATTGGGGTACGTTGACCTGGGGTACTCGGAAAGACATAAGCATAGTGTCTTACATGTAGCCGGCTAACTACATTAGGGGCATTGGCCATGGCTCCTCCTGGATACAGGATTTCCGAAACGACCTCTTCCTGAACTTTAAGGAAGGATCCTGTTGTTCTCTCAGCCAATTGAATTAAGTAAACAGACACTGTCTTATACCAGCATCTGCTCCTTCGGGAAACTAAGTAGGGAGCCAACATCTGGTCGTGGAAGTCCACCCCTCCCATGTTTAAATTATAGTCATGGACGGCGAGGGGATTTTCAACAACCTCAATTGCTCGCTGAAATTGGACTGTCGTGTCTCCGTAAATGGTCGACAGAAGGTAAACGTCCCTCTTGTCCTTCCATTTCACTGCAAGAAAGTTGTCATTACACAAGGCAGCCCTCTCCCCCCGTGCAAGTCGGGTAGTAGTGAGCCATTGGGGGAAGCCCCGGTGACTAGACCGCACGGTGCCACAGCTGGGAATTCCAACTATCTTCAAATGCTGATATAGGGCCACACTTGTGCAGTAGTTGTCCACATAAAGATGGTACCCCTTGTGGAATAAGGGTGACACCAAGTCCCACACAATCTTGCCACTGCACCCCAGGTAGTCAGGGCATCCGACCGGCTCCAATTTTGTATCTTTTTCCTCATAGACCCTAAAGCGATATGTATAGCCTGTGGCCCTTTCACAGAGCGTATACAGCTTGACCCCATACCGGGCACGCTTGCTTGGGATGTACTGCTTAATGACAAGGCACCCGGTAAAATGTACGAAGGACTCTTCTATACAGATGTTCTGTTCAGGAGTGTAAGCATCTGCAAATTTGGATGACAGGTAGTCTAGGAGGGGCCGAATTTTGTGGAGCCGGTCATAGTCAGGGTGGCCTCTTTCATGACAGATTGTATCGTCATTGAAGTGCAGGAAGCGCAGGATGTCCTCAAAATATGCCCTGGCCATGGCAGCAGAGTACATGGGCATGTGATGTATTGGGTGTGTAGAGCAATAGGACTGCAATACATTTTTTTTAAGTTAGACCCATGTTAAGGAGAAGGCCCAAAAAGGCTGAGAATGGGAGCTGTTCGGATTGACTGTGATAAATTGTGTGGCCTTACGGTTGGTCTCTGCCATGACTAAGTCGCAGAGATCCTCGGTGAAGATCAGGTGAAAAGTGTCTAGGGCTGATCCTAGATAATCTGTCTCCACCTGGACTCCAGACTGGGCAGTGAAAGGGGACACTATGGGTGCGGCGGAATCAGGGAACTTCCAATTAGTGTTGGGCAAACACCTAGATGTTCGGGTTCGAGAACGTTCGCCGAACATCGCCGCGATGTTCGGGTGTTCGCGCCGAACTCCGAACATAATGGAAGTCAATGGGGACCCGAACTTTCGTGCTTTGTAAAGCTTCCTTACATGCTACATACCCCAAATTAGCAGGGTATGTGCACCTTGGGAGTGGGTACAAGAGGAAAAAAAATATTTGAAAAAGAGCTTATAGTTTTTGAGAAAATTGATTGTAAAGTTTCAAAGGAAAAACTGTCTTTTAAATGCTGAAAATGTCATGTTTCTTTGCACAGATAACATGCTTTTTACCGCCACGCAGTCATAAATGTAATAAAGAGAAGAGGTTCCATAAACAGGGACCGGTAACGCTAACCCAGCAGCAGCAGCAGCACACGTGATGGAACAGGAGGAGGCGCAGGAGGAGAAGGCCACGCTTTTTGAGACACAACAACCCAGGCCTTCCATGAGGACAAGAGACGTGCGGATAGCATGCTTTTTACCGCCATGCAGTCATAAATGAAATAAAGAGAAGAGGTTCCATAAACAGGGACCGGTAACGCTAACCCAGCAGCAGCACACGGGATGGAACAGGATGAGGCGCAGGAGGAGAAGGCCACGCTTTGAGACACAACAACCCAGGCCTTGCATGAGGACAAGAAGCGTGCGGATAGCATGCTTTTTACCGCCATGCAGTCATAAATGTAATAAAGAGAAGAGGTTCCATAAACAGGGACCGGTAACGCTAACCCAGCAGCAGCAGCAGCAGCACACGTGATGGAACAGGAGGAGGCGCAGGAGGAGAAGGCCACGCTTTTTGAGACACAACAACCCAGGCCTTGCATGAGGACAAGAAGAGTGCGGATAGCATGCTTTTTACCGCCATGCAGTCATACATGAAATAAAGAGAAGAGGTTCCATAAACAGGGACCGGTAATGCTAACCCAGCAGCAGCAGCAGCACACGTGATGGAACAGGAGGAGGCGGAGGAGGAGAAGGCCACGCTTTTTGAGACACAACAACCCAGGCCTTGCATGAGGACAAGAAGCGTGCGGATAGCATGCTTTTTACCGCCATGCAGTCATAAATGTAATAAAGAGAAGAGGTTCCATAAACAGGGACCGGTAACGCTAACCCAGCAGCAGCAGCAGCAGCACACGTGATGGAACAGGAGGAGGCACAGGAGGAGAAGGCCACGCTTTGAGACACAACAACCCAGGCCTTGCATGAGGACAAGAAGCATGCGGATAGCATGCTTTTTACCGCCATGCAGTCATAAATGTAATAAAGAGAAGAGGTTCCATAAACAGGGACCGGTAACGCTAACCCAGCAGCAGCAGCACACGTGATGGAACAGGAGCAGGTGAAGGAGGAGAAGGCCATGCTTTTTGAGACACAACAACCCAGGCCTTGCATAAGGACAAAAAGCGCGCGGATATAGCAGCAATGCTTTTTGCCGCCATGCAGTCATAAATGTAATACAGATGAGAGGTTCAATAAACAGGGACCGGAAACGCTAAACCATCCCAGATGTTCATTGGTCATGTTACTTGGTTGGGGTCCTGGAGTGTTGCATAGTCGTTTCCAATCCAGGATTGATTCATTTTAATTTGAGTCAGACGGTCTGCATTTTCTGTGGAGAGGCGGATACGCCGATCTGTGACTATGCCTCCGGCAGGACTGAAACAGCGTTCCGACATAACGCTGGCTGCCGGGCAAGCCAGCACCTCTATTGCGTACATTGCCAGTTCGTGCCAGGTGTCTAGCTTCGATACCCAATAGTTGAAGGGTGCAGATGGATTGTTAGACACAGCTACGCCATCTGACATGTAGTCCTTGACCATCTTCTCCAGGCGATCGGTGTTGGAGGTGGATCTGCACGCTTGCTGTTCAGTGGGCTGCTGCTGCATGGGTGTCAGAAAATTTTCCCACTCCAAGGACACTGCCGATACCATTCCCTTTTGGGCACTAGCTGCGGCTTGTGTTGTTTGCTGCCCTCCTGGTCGTCCTGGGTTTGCGGAAGTCAGTCTGTCGGCGTACAACTGGCTAGAGGAGGGGGAGGATGTCAATCTCCTCTCTAAAGTCTCCACAAGGGCCTGCTGGTATTCTTCCATTTTGACCTGTCTGACTCTTTCTTCAAGCAGTTTTGGAACATTGTGTTTGTACCGTGGATCCAGAAGGGTATAAACCCAGTAATTGGTGTTGTCCAGAATGCGCACAATGCGTGGGTCGCGTTCAATGCAGTCTAGCATGAATTGAGCCATGTGTGCCAGAGTCCTACCAGAATCCTCATCATCCTCTTGTGAGCGTTGTGATAGTTGTTGTGATGCATCATAGTCGTCACCTTCTTCCTGGTCTGCTTCTGCTGACCATTCACGCTGAATTGTGTAAGTCCAACGTGCACCGCTCTGGCCCTCGTCAGTGGTGGCAGGAAATTCCTTCTCCAACTCCAGCTGTTCCTCCTCCTCTTCTTCGTCATAGCTGCTGGGGCCAGCGTTTCCTGAGGCGGATGGCTTGATGTTGGTACCATCACGCTGATCGTTTTCTCCTTCAGATTCCCCCAGTTGCATCATGACAGCTGTTTCCTTGATTTTCAACATTGACCTCTTCAGTAAACACAGCAGTGGTATGGTAATGCTGACTGAAGAGTTGTCACTGCTCACAAGCAACGTGGATTGCTCAAAATTTTGGAGGACTTGGCAGAGGTCCAACATGTTGGCCCAATCGGATCCACAGAAGCTTGGCAGCTGGCCGGATGCGCCTCGGTACTGCGCCGTCATGTACTGGACCACTGCACTCTTCTGCTCGCAAAAGCGGGCTAGCATGTGCAGCGTAGAATTCCAGCGCGTAGGGACATCACACAGCAAGCGATGGTGGGGGAGATTGAAGCGCTCCTGCATCTTGGCAAGTGCCCCCGAAGCAGTACTTGAATTTCTACAATGTTTGGCCACTCGTCGCACCTTCAACAGAAGATCGGCCACGCCTGGGTATGTCTTCAGGAACCGCTGAACTACTAGGTTCATCACGTGCGCCAGGCAAGGGATGTGTGTCAGCTTAGCCAACCTTAAAGCGCAAATGAGATTACTCCCATTATCACACACAACCATGCCCGGTTTCAGGTCCAGCGGTGCCAGCCACAAATCCGTCTGTTCCTTTATTCCCCTCCAAATTTCCTCCCCTGTGTGCTGCTTATCCCCAAGGCAGATCAGCTTCAGCAACGCTTGCTGACGCATGCCAACAGCTGTGCTGCACTGCTTCCACGATCCTACTGCTGCTGGTGCTGGGTTAGCGTTTCCAGATGAGGTACAGCTTTGAGATGCGTTGGAGGAGAAGGAGTCAGAGAGGTAGCTGCTGCTGTTGTTATCCAATGGGAGGGACGGCGGTGCAGCTGTTTGCGGCATGGGCAACACCCGCGCCGTAGCAGGTGAGGAATCGCTGCCATGCTCCACAAGGTTCACCCAGTGCGCGGTAAGGGAGATGTATCGACCCTGGCCGAACGCACTCGTCCAGGTGTCAGTGGTGAGGTGAACCTTGCAGGCAACGGCATTCTTCAAGCTTCGGGTTATTTTGCTGACCACGTGCTCATGCAACTCAGGCACTGCAGAGCGCGCAAAGTGGTAGCGGCTGGGAACCACGTAACGTGGGATGGCCACTGACATCATGCCCTTGAAGCTGTTTGTCTCCACCACTCGATATGGCAGCATTTCGCAGGCCAGAAGCTTGGCTATGCTGGCTGTTACTGCCACGGCCCGGGGGTCATTTGCTGGCAATTTCCTCTTGCACTCAAACATCTCCGAGACAGACAACTGAACCGTAGGGTTGCACACTGAAGGGCTGTTGGTTGTTGTGTTTGATGAAGACTGGGAGACCTCAAGAGCACTACTCCGGAAAGTGACAGTTTCAGCGTCGTCTGATGTTTGTGAATGTTGTGAACCACGCAATGGCTGGGCTACTGCTGCTGCTGAGGCAGGTCTGGTGGTGAGTCTGGTGAACCCAAGGGAGGCAGTGTTGCTGGTACCCTGTCCTGTCGAGTTTGCCCACAGAGTGGGATGTTTGGATAGCATGTGGCGGCTTATGCTGGTGGTGGAGAGGTTGTTAATACTTTTCCCCCTGCTCAGGCGGGTCTTGCACTCCCCATGGAAACATCCTCAGTGCAGTCTTCAAAGAAAGCCCAGACTTTGGAGCACCTGCCTTGCTGGCGATTTCTGTTTGTGCCTCTTTTGTCTCTCACTTGAACTTCCACGCTTGTGGTGCCTGAAATTTCGCGCCGCCTACCTTGTTGCACAAGGCGAACTCGTGCAGCAGTGGGTTCTTCAACAGACTCATCTGTGCTGCTGCTACGACGGCGATGTTCTCGTTCACAAACAAAATCTGGGTCTCTGTCCACATTGTCCATACCCTCCTCTTCCATCTCCTCAAACTCGTCATATGTCATTGTGGGGGGCCGCCGCCGTGGAGTAGAGCTCCCCAGAACAACCTCTGCGCAGCTCACTCCAACGTCGTCTTCCAGAGCATCTCGGCCGACCTCCTGCAATTGCAACCCCTCCTGCCCAACTTGTTCTGGGATTTGGGTTTCAAAGTCCTCGGACTCGCCTTGTTGTATTTCAGTGCCCGGTGCATTTCCCACAGTTAATGGTTGTGAATCCGGGCACAACATTTCTGGCTGTTCCTCCATTGACCTTTCAAAGGTGGAAGTTTGTTGGCCTGGGAATAGCTCCTGCGAATACCCCATTGTGTCCTGAGGTAAATCATCGGACTGGTTATCTGGCAGTTGTGTGCATGGTGTTGATGCCGGTTGTGTCAGCTTTGTGCCCACTGGCTCCTTGTAACTGGCTGAGGACTCGGACCTCGTGCGTGATGTGCTGGTGCTGCTTAACCCACTGCTGGACGCTTGAGAGGTCATCCAAGTAATTATCTGGTCCTGTTCTTTTGGATCTGTGAGGGCTGTTGTCCTGGACAACATGGACGGTATTGAGTGGGTTTTCTTGGGTGCTCCCCTGTGGCCTGTACGTGAACCATCAGGGGAAACACCTCTTCCCTTGCCCCTCCCTCTTTCACCGGATTTCTTCCTCATTTCACTTATCCTTAAAGTACACGCTGACTGGCAGCAGTACAGTGGCAGTACAGAAATGCTATACAGTGGTGGGTGAGCGGTGTACCACTATTGCCAGCAGCGACACAGAGCACAATGCTATACAGTGGCGGGTGAGCGGTGTACTACTGTTCCCAGCAGACACAGAGTGGCAGTAAACACAATGCTATATAGTGTGGCTGAGCCGTGTACACACAGTGGCAGTAAACAATGCTATATAGTCTGGCTGAGCGGTGTACACAGAGTGGCAGTACACACAATGCTATATAGTCTGGCTGAGCTGTGTACACACAGTGGCAGTAAACAATGCTATATAGTCTGGCTGAGCGGTGTACACAGAGTGGCAGTACACACAATGCTATATAGTCTGGCTGAGCGGTGTACACAGAGTGGCAGTAAACACAATGCTATATAGTGTGGCTGAGCCGTGTACACACAGTGGCAGTAAACAATGCTATATAGTCTGGCTGAGCGGTATACACAGAGTGGCAGTACACACAATGCTATATAGTCTGGCTGAGCGGTGTACACAGAGTGGCAGTACACACAATGCTATATAGTCTGGCTGAGCCGTGTACACACAGTGGCAGTAAACAATGCTATATAGTCTGGCTGAGCGGTGTACACACAGTGGCAGTACACACAATGCTATATAGTCTGGCTGAGCGGTGTACACACAGTGGGAGTACACACAATGCTATATAGTCTGGCTGAGCGGTGTACACAGAGTGGCAGTACACACAATGCTATATAGTCTGGCTGAGCGGTGTACACAGAGTAGCAGTAAACAATGCTATATAGTCTGGCTGAGCGGTGTACACACAGTGGCAGTACACACAATGCTATATAGTCTGGCTGAGCGGTGTACACAGAGTGGCAGTACACACAATGCTATATAGTCTGGCTGAGCCGTGTACACACAGTGGCAGTAAACAATGCTATATAGTCTGGCTGAGCCGTGTACACACAGTGGCAGTAAACAATGCTATATAGTCTGGCTGAGCGGTGTACACAGAGTGGCAGTACACACAATGCTATATAGTCTGGCTGAGCGGTGTACACAGAGTGGCAGTAAACACAATGCTATATAGTGTGGCTGAGCCGTGTACACACAGTGGCAGTAAACAATGCTATATAGTCTGGCTGAGCGGTGTACACAGAGTGGCAGTACACACAATGCTATATAGTCTGGCTGAGCGGTGTACACAGAGTGGCAGTACACACAATGCTATATAGTCTGGCTGAGCCGTGTACACACAGTGGCAGTAAACAATGCTATATAGTCTGGCTGAGCGGTGTACACACAGTGGCAGTACACACAATGCTATATAGTCTGGCTGAGCGGTGTACACACAGTGGCAGTACACACAATGCTATATAGTCTGGCTGAGCGGTGTACACACAGTGGCAGTACACACAATGCTATATAGTCTGGCTGAGCGGTGTACACAGAGTAGCAGTAAACAATACTATATAGTCTGGCTGTGCGGTGTACACACAGTGGCAGTATACCCAATGCTATATAGTCTGGCTGAGCGGTGTACACAGAGTGGCAGTACACACAATGCTATATAGTCTGGCTGAGCCATGTACACACAGTGGCAGTAAACAATGCTATATAGTCTGGCTGAGCGGTGTACACAGAGTGGCAGTAAACAATGCTATATAGTCTGGCTGAGCGGTGTACACAGAGTGGCAGTACACACAATGCTATATAGTCTGGCTGAGCGGTGTACACAGAGTGGCAGTAAACAATGCTATATAGTCTGGCTGAGCGGTGTACACAGAGTGGCAGTACACACAATGCTATATAGTCTGGCTGAGCGGTGTACACAGAGTGGCAGTAAACAATGCTATATAGTCTGGCTGAGCCGTGTACACACAGTGGCAGTACACACAATGCTATATAGTCTGGCTGAGCCGTGTACAACAGGGTCATATTCATAGTACCAACACCCCTGCTTAGTGATGTACTCCCTCCTGGGCAGAAAGTACGTACATTGCTGGGATTTCCTTCAGTCCACGCATAAGCACCTTAATGCACCATGCTCCATTGTTTACACTACCTGTGTTGCCTATAGACTTCCATTACCCAAAGTGCCGTGCGTTAAGGGCAGGCAGATGGAATTTAAAGAGGAACTGTAACGACAAAACGTCCCCTGGGGGGTACTCACCTCGGGTGGGGGAAGCCTCTGGATCCTAATGAGGCTTCCCACGCCGTCTTCCATCTGTCGGGGGTCTCGCTGCAGCCCTCCGTGCAGCGGTGACATAATATTTATCTTCCTGGCTCCTGCGCAGGCGCTCTGACGGCTGTCGGCTCCGAAGTAGGCGGAAATACCCGATCGCCGTCGAGTCTGCTCTACTGCGCAGGCGCAAGTTTCCGGCGCCTGCGCAGTAGAGCGGATCCGACGGAGATCGGGTATTTTCGTCTATTTCCGTGCTGAAAGCAGCCACAGTGCCCCCGCTGGAGCCAGCAAAGGTAAATATTGAAGCTACAGTCGGATCTGTCGCCGGCTGTTCGGAGGGCTGCAGCGAGACGCCGTGGGACAGAGGACGGCGTGGGAAGTCTCATTAGGATCCGGAGGCTTCCCCCACCCGAGGTGAGCACCCCCCAGGGGAGGTTTTTGTTGTTACAGAGTCTCTTTAAGGTTGATAAATGTAAAGTGATGCACCTTGGAGGGACCAATGGTAGAGCACCATATAAAATAAATGCAAGCATATATCCAGGAGCACTCAAATAACGCTCAAAGTTCTTTGAAAGGTGTGTGCCAAGATCCTCACCCTTGTACCAGAGGGTCACACGTAATATTCCAGAAGAAGGATCGGCACCACACTCCGTATGTATTAATCAGCTCTTAAACTTTTATTTCATAATAAAGTTTGACAGGCAGCTGTCTGTCAAACTTTATTATGAAATAAAAGTTTAAGAGCTGATTAATACATACGGAGTGTGGTGCCGATCCTTCTTCTGGAATATCATATAAAATAAATGGCATACAGCTGGGAACATCAGACTTAGAGGAGGACTTGAGAATACTAGTTGATAACAACTTAAGTAATTTTATACAATTACAGCAGAGGTAGCTAAACAAAAAAAATTCTGGGATGCGTAAAAAGGGAAGTAATATCTACTTCATCTGTATAAATCACTTGTGAGGCCACATCTGGAGTATGGAATACAGTTTTTTGCACTACACCATAGAAAGGACATTGACCTTCTGGAACGGGTACAAAGACGGGCAATTAAATTAATCTGAGGGATGGAAGATCTCACTTAGCAAGAAAGGATGGACAAACTGGACTTATTTAGCTTGGAAAAAAGGTTACTGAGAGGTGACCTGATTAACACGTATAAATACATCAGTGGGCAATACAAAAGCTTGGCAGATTAGCTTTCTGTCCCTAGGGTTATATGACAGACAAGGGAACATGATGTGTGTATGGAGGAAAAAAGTTTTTGCCAACTATTTAAAAAGAAGTCCTTCACAGTAAGAGAGGTTAAAATCTGGAATGCCTTACATTAGGAAGTAGCTATGCCAAACTCTAAATTTGCATTTAAAGAGGGCTTGGGTGCTTTCCTTGCACTAAAGGGCATCCGCAGCTATAATTACTGGGTAATTCCCAGTAGAGTTGGGCCAAACCTCCGATTTTAGGTTCGCGAACCGGGTTCGCGAACTTTCGCGGAACGTTCGGTTCGCGTTAAAGTTCGCGAACCGCAATAGACTTCAATGGGGATGCGAACTTTGAAAAAAATAATAATTATGCTGGCCACAAAAGTGATGGAAAAGATGTTTCAAGGGGTCTAACACCTGGAGGGGGGCATGGCGGAGTGGGATAGATGCCAAAAGTCCCCGGGAAAAATCTGGATTTGACGCAAAGCAGCGTTTTAAGGGCAGAAATCACATTGAATGCTAAATGACAGGCCTAAAGTGCTTTAAAACATCTTGCATGTGTATACATCAATCAGGTAGTGTAATTAAGGTACTGCTTCACACTGACACACCAAACTCACCGTGTAACGCACCGCAAACAGCTGTTTGTGTAGTGACGGCCGTGCTGGACTGGTGCGCACCATGGCGAGAACAGGTATGCAGTGGCGGGTTCACTAAACAGGTATACAGTGGCGGGTCCACTGAACAGAACAGGTATACAGTGGTGGGTTCACAGAACAGGTATACAGTGGCAGGATCACTGAACAGGTATGCAGTGGCAGGATCACTGAACAGGTATACAGTGGCGGGTCCACTGAACAGAACAGGTATACAGTGGCGGGTTCACAGAACAGGTATACAGTGGCGGGTCCACTGAACAGAACAGGTATACAGTGGCGGGTTCACAGAACAGGTATACAGTGGCAGGATCACTGAACAGGTATGCAGTGGCAGGATCACTGAACAGGTATGCAGTGGCAGGATCACTGAACAGGTATGCAGTGGCAGGATCACTGAACAGGTATGCACTGGCAGGATCACTGAACAGGTATGCAGTGGCAGGATCACTGAACAGGTATGCACTGGCAGGATCCCTGAACAGGTATGCAGTGGCAGGATCACAGTACAGGTATGCAGTGGGCTGAGGGCTCACTGAACAGAACAGATATGCAGCCAGGAAAAGCTAAGCCTAACTAATCTTTCCCTAGAGACAGACAGCAGCTCGCCCTACTCTCTCTAATGCAGGCACACGAGTGGCCGTAATGGCCGCCGCTGCCTGCCTTATATAAGGGGGGGTGGGGCTCCAGGGGCTAGTGTAGCCTAATTGGCTACACTGGGCCTGCTGACTGTGATGTAGAGGGTCAAAGTTGACCCTCAGGTGCATTATGGGGCGAACCGAACTTCCGCAAAACGTTCGCGTGCGGCACCCGCACGCGAACCACCTAAGTTCGCGCGAACCACGTTCGCCGGCGAACCGTTCGGCTCAACTCTAATTCCCAGGAGAGTTGATCCACGGATTTATCTGACTGCCATCTAGAGTCGGCAAGGGTTTTTTTCCCCCTTTTAAGGCTAATTGGCCCTGGCCTTGTAAGGTTTTTTGCCTTCCCTTGGATCAACTGAGATATGTGTGGGTTTCTCTGATTTAACATGATGGACTGATGTCTTTTTTCAGCCAATGTTTTTTCAACCAATGTTACTATAGGGGATACCTGAAAGCGAGCGCACTGGAAAGCTGGTATATGCTAGTGAAGTGAAGGTGGAATATGCTACGGAGACACTAGAAAGCTGGAATGCACTACTGGGGACACTAGAAAGCTAAAATACATGACTGTACATGACATAACACGATAGCTTATATATTTTGCAGGGAGGAACAGAGCTAGCTGATTAACCATGGAACATGTGAAACTATTGGTGGCTGGATGAATAGTCCAACATACAACAGATACAAATACAGAAGCTGCAGTGTCTCACTTTGCTCTCGAAGGGGCTCATGGTGATCACATTGGCTCCTGACCGGTACACAAAACTCATTTGCAGTGGTATCTAGGGGCGTTTCTTGGGTAGTGCGGGCAGGGCGACCGCCCCGGGCGCAGACCAGCAAGTAGAAGAAGAAAGCGCAGGCAGAAGGACATAACCGCTAGGGAGCTGGTAACACACGTTGCAGGCGAATGGAAGAAGAAAGAAGATTACCAGCATGATCAACTTCCTTGACTAGGCTGCCTGCATCAGACATCAAGTCATCATTACATCACCACCGCGTGATTGATGACACTTGATGTCCTATAGCGGTACTGCAGGCTGTCAGTGTGACGCGCCCATGGAGGAGTCGGCTTTCCGGGCTCTCTTTGCCTGTGTGTTTTCCTGGTCACTGCTTCATCCTGGATGAGTGGCTGGTCATTAGTAAGTAGGCAGATCTACTTGTGACCTGTGGCTGTGTGACTGTTCCTAAAGAACAAGGGTTCGCGTGTCCACAGGGTTGGGGGGAGGGGCACAATTTTTACACCCTTGCTCTAGGTAAAATTTAGACTAGAAACTGCCCCAGTGGTATCAGAAGCACGACTGTGGTGAGTGCGCACAGAGCTGGGCTATAACATTAAAGTTTTTGAAGTATACTTTTAAAAGCTTGCAGTGTTATAGTTTTTATCATATTATTTTGTTTTTATGTCCAGATTTTACGTTATCAAAGATATTATTTCTATGTGTAAAAGGGTGTTTCTGCAGAGAGTGTGGTTTGGGTTAGGCCCCACCAGGGGGGTAGTTAGGGTTAGGCACCACCGTGGGGTTAGGGTTAGGCCCCACTGGGAGGGAGTGGTTAGGGTTAGGCGCCACCAGGGGAGTGGTTAGTTTTAGGAGACACAGCGGAGGGTTCCGTGTGAGGGTAGGGTTGGGTTAAGCTGTATTGCTGAATTGCGTAACAATTTTTAAAGTTAATATCTTTTCATTGTTTTTTCCCACCTGTTTTTAGAACAGTATTTATCATTAACCAAGTTTGACAACTATGTTTATCATTATCAGATTTCGTTATCCACTTTTTTCATGGTGCCCTTTTTTCATGGTGCCCTTTTTTTCATGCACGCGTCTTGGCAAAGAGGATGTATATCTCAATAACATACACTGAGAACAGGTTAAAATATTGCAATGAAAAAAAGAAAAAAATCAGTTCAGGTATGATTCACATTGCAAAAAAAAAAAAAGATTTTTATAAATATGGTTTCACTAGACAATTGCTAGGTGTAGGTCGCTGCACAGACTCGTTGGCTGTAGGCTAGAGGAATGCTTCTCATGGGGAAGATAGAGGGACACTGCACAAGGTACAGCGGGATGTTGCTATGGAAGAGGAAGCCTGCTTCTCATATGGCCATAGGCATAACCAAATCCTTGTTCTTCTGGCTAAGGCCTAAAGTTCATGTGAGAGAAACTCTTCTCTTCTCTATATGGAGGGTGAAGGTTTAGTACATGGAGAGGCTGACCAGGGAAGAGAGGGCTGCTGCATACAGGTGTTGGGAGTTTGGAGAAGCAAATAGTGTAAATCTGAACCTTACATTTTTCCTAACCCCGAGGGAGTTTTGTATGAATTGACATCCTTTATCAACAGATGATTTAGTTACAACCAAAGTTTCTCTTTTGCAGAGCATTGCTTCCGTATGTGTTTCTTACAATAAGTCAGAATCTTGCAGAGCCTCGACAAGCATCCTTCACTTTGTAGGACTTACAGCCAATGAGACACAAATTGGCCCCAATTCACCAAGATAAATCAAACACGTTATCAAACATTTGATAATTTACCTCATGAGTAAAATCTGATTTTGAATTCACTAAGGTGTTATAGATTTATCGAATGTTTTATCAATAAAATGTTCAACAAATCTATAACACCTTAGTGAATTCAAAATTAGATTTTACTCATGAGGTAAATTATCAAATGTTTGATAAAGTGTTTGATAAATCTTGGTGAATTGGGGCCAATGTAGATTTCTTATTAGATAAACTGTTCACCAAAACACGTCAGACAACTGAAATATATTCTTGTAGCTAAGCCACACTACTGCTGTTATGTACTTCCTGTTATTGAGCGTATTTTCATGAGCTCACCTCCATTTTCCTGTATCAGGACTTGTATTCTCATAGAAACACACAGTGCAGTTCTGATAAAAAGTCTGAAAGGGCCAGCCTGGGGTTTTTATTGTCTCTTGCATGTAATTTAACAGAGTAACCAAGCAGCTGAAAACCACTAGAAAAGTATAGGAGAGTAAAAGAGACCGAAAAGCCCCCTATTAAAAAACACTGTTTGGACTGGTTTGCCTTCTTACAACAGAAGATATTTGCGAATTGTGATAATTGCCCCATGTCATTTAAAAATTTAAAAAATAAAAATCTAAAATTGTGTAGTAGAATCTTGGCTCAGTTGATTTGTTTTTTTTTTAATCAATCATTTTTTTTAATTGAAACAAAAGAAAGCATACATAATAAAGCATAATACAAAACATAAGCTCCATTGGAATAGCAAACAGGATGAATATCTTCACAAAGAAAGTGAGTTGTGCAGGAGACATGTGTCCTAATTAGAACACATTTGTAGCAGTAGAAAAGAGATATATAAATTACATATTCTTCCCTGTACAGCTAATAGGTTTGCTAAACAATGCACAACTATGAACATAGAATGAATAAACAAAAACAAACCAAACCAACACATAACCGACCAAGGAGTTTGACTATCAAGAATAACCTACAGATCCTAGAGAATCATGTTGAGCACATCCCCAAACCACCAGAGCTAAAAAAATGACTCTGTATACAAAAAAACCCAAAATGTTACAAAAGGTTATGCGGGCTTAGGTTTATGTGACCGCTTAAAGGGACTCCGAGCTCAAAATAAATAAGAAAATAGTACTCACCTGGGGCTTTCTGCAGCCCAGTGTAGGTCGGGAGTCGGGACGTCCCACAGCGGCCTCCTGGCTCTTCTCCCAAGGCCTGTCCATATATGGCTGTCCGGCAGCCCCCTGCGACACTGAGCCGAGTGTCGGGCTCCTTCTTCCGTATATGTCATAGCTGACGTCACACACCGGCTGCCTCGTGTCATCACGGCGGCCGGCGTGACAGTATGGCGCATGTGTGATTAAATCGCGCATGCGCAGTACTGTCACACCGGCCGCTGTGATGACGCGAGGCGGCCGGCGTGTGACGGTGGATGCTGAGGTAGATGAGGTGTTCTGTGTTAAATAGTCAACTACGTCCTGGCAATATTGGGAGTTGATGGCACGTGCCTTCTGAACACTGTACTTTGGTCAAGGGCCACAACGAAATCACATCAGCAAGACCTCAAACAGACCTGCCGGGTCGCCTGCCTCTGGCTCTGGCTCTGCCTTTTGTTTTGTTCATATTGGGGGGGATGAAGTGAAAGGTATGTACTGGTTAATACAATGTTCGGTCATACAGGTGCAGTGAAAAGTTTGCAGTGACTGCTGGTATAACAATGTGCAGTCAGGTGCAGTGAAAATGTTGCAGTGACTGCTGGTATAACAATGTGCGGTCACAGAAGTGCAGTGAAAAGGTTGCAGTGACTGCTGGTATTGGTATAACAATGTGCACTCAGGTGGAGTGGCAGGCAGGAGGTGCTGTACTGTGTAATTCTGCGCCTGAGCAGTACAGCCCGGAGGACGTCCGATGACGTCAGCGCGCCCGCGTGGGACGCAGAAGAGCCCGGCCATGGAGCGCAGAAGAGCCCGACCTGGCAGCCGGCCTGGCCAGGTCGGGTCGGCCACCGAAGACGACCGGAAGCCTCTGGAGCGGCGGCGTGGGCACCTCCTGCCTGCCACAGGCTGGAGGAAGCCCCAGGTAAGTGGATAGGGATTTTTTTTTTCAAGGTTTCCCTGGACCTTCACTTTAAAGTTCCCTGGAGAGAACTGCTGCCGCATCCGAAGCTTAGATAGATACATTTAAATAAACAGAAAGTAACAAGTGAGGAATGTTACACACTCTTTGGCTGTCCTCCAGCTCCTGCACAGTCAGAGAGAGTGAGTCACATTCCACACTTGTTACATTTTGTTTTGCTTAAATGTATCTATCTAAACTTCGGCTGCAGGGAGCAGTTCTCTCCAGGAACTTTAATGCTCTGTGTGTAACCCTTCCAATGCTGGTCTAGTAAAAAAAAATGCTGGTTGCATATAATATGCTGTAAATAATGTTTTAGAGCAAAGTTGAAATGCAGGGTTATATTCCGCTTTAAACCTTATTTAGTAGAAAAACACATATATTTGCACAGATCTGTACTTCAGTCTTGAAAGAGGGACAAATGAGGGAGAAAGAGGGACAGAGGTTCCCAAAGAGGGACTGTCCCTTCAAAAGAGGGACAGTTGAGCGCTATGAATTACATATCAAAAGAGAGATTATGTGAGGTACACACTATACAATTTTCTGTCATATTTACCTGCCAGATCAATTATTTCTAACATGTCCAATCTGAATTTCTATTGATTTTTTATGTTCTTATTGTTTTTAATTGTTGTTTTAATTGTTTTTACGATCCATTTTCATTCAGTTCTATGAAAATTGATTAAAAAAACAATCGAAAAAATGATGAAAAGAAAAGGATCGGATAATAGAAAGATTGATCGAAATTCAGATTGGACAAGTTGGAAATAATGGCTTTTGCAGGTAAATCTGCCAGAAAATTGTAAAGTGTACCTAGCATTAGATTTTAGATGTACTTTAATTAAATCTGGACTGTGCAATTTCTGTGACTGATACATCATTTTATAAAAAGGAGATCTAATCTTACCTTCCAGTAATGAACACTTAATTATGTAAAGCTGCTGATAAGTTGGAACTTTGACTCCTACCTTTCTCTTACAAAGCAGAAATAGAGACTTGCTGCAGATCTCTGTTACAATCGAAACTGAAAGCTCTAACTTAGCCACAAAGCACTGCAGGACTACCACAGTTATCAGAGTCGTGACAAAGTCCAGGCTATGCACTTCTGCACGCATACAGGTCATTTTATGGCTTTCTTAGTTAATATTTAGTTATAAGAACTGGCAAAGATGTAATCTTTGTTGTTTGTGAAAATTCTTTGCACAGAAGAGAAACATCTCATGAAGCTTGAAAATATTCTTTGAGTTACTTATTGCCATCAGTGTTTTCTCTTGTTTTGTAAGATTTTCATCTATCATGCTATTTTCGCAGCTCCCCACTGCCAATAAATAACTTTTAAACCTTTGGGCAAGATCGCTGCAAGGTAAAGTGCTTGTGGGTCAGTACACAGTCTCCCTGTACTGCTGTGCACGAGAGCTGAGCTAAGCTGAAGCCACACGAGGCAGATCTCCTCCCTGCTGTTAGCCACTTAGCTTCACTGTAGGAGGCAGATCTCCCCCTCCCCATGACTGTCTGTAGCTTACAGAAAGGTCAGGGAATTACTCATCAGATATTGTGCAGCAGGAGGAGGGAGAGGCAGATAGCAGGGAGGAACAGCTGCTGTATTGTCTGGCTCTTCCTGCAGCACACTATTCGTCTACCTAGACGAATAATTAGAAAGCAGCAGGAGAGAGACAGCACATCTGTTTCTAAACAAGACAAGGGAAAAAAGATTTGTACTTATGAAAGGAACATATCTCTTCATTTAAATTGCATTTTGAAAAAGGGCCACAGAACCCCTTTAAGGCTGGTTTTACACTTGATTTTCATATTGTTTTGCATAAGACAGAGCGGTTGTTTCTCTCCTGCTCCTTTCTAATTATTCGTCTAGGTAGACGAATAGTGTGCTGCAGGAAGAGGCAGACAATACAGCTGCTGTTCCTCCCTGCTATCTCTCTCTTCTCCTCTCTTCCTACCACCCTGCCTCAAGCACGCTCATATACATGCAGGAACTACCGCAACATAGACATGCAATCTGCCTCTGATGCCTTGGCACCTCTCCTCACACAACCATTCACTGACCCTGACTCAGCAGCTGCACACTATCACTGCTCAATCATGCAAGTCATGGATGCAATCGCACCCCTCACCAATGTCCGCCCGCACCATGTCAGTCACCAACCCTGGCTGACCAAAGCTACTAAACAGCTAAAGGGGGGCTCTAGAGTAGCTGAACGCCATTGGAGAAAAACTAATACTTATGAGGATTTCATTACTTACAAAAAAGAGTTGAACAAGTTGAAAACCGCTCTCTCTTCTGCAAAACAATCATACTTCTCCTCCCTCATATCCTCCCACTTGCACAATCCAAAGCGCCTGTTCGGTACTTTCAACTCCCTTCTCCGTCCACCTACTCCTCCTCCTTCTTCATGCTTATCAGCTGAAGAATTTGCAACATACTTTACAGATAAAATTGCAAAAATCTGTAGTGTGTTTTCCACGCAGACATCAAACTCCATCTCCACTCCTCTTGTTGACTGCTCTCTTTCCAGTTTCTCTCCACTCTCCGAACATTCGCTCTCTTCCCTTATCTCCAAATCCCATCTAACAACCTGTTTTTTGGATCCTATCCCATCACATCTCATTCCACAGCTATCCACATCCCTGCTTTAACATCGTTGTTTAACCTATCCCTCTCCACTGGAATTTTTCCATCCTCACTCAAGAGGGCTGTTGTAACACCACTACTTAAAAAAACCATCTCTAGACCCCACCGAACTTGCTAACTACCGCCCAGTGTCACTTCTCCCATTTGCATCTAAATTACTTGAACGTCACATTCATGCTGAACTAAGTCAGTATTTATAAGCAAATTGCTTGCTTGATCAGTTCCAGTCTGGCTTCCGGCCAAACCACTCCACAGAAACAACCCTCACCAAAGTAGCTAATGATCTCCTCACAGCTAAATCCAAAGGCTATTATTCCATACTCATCCTTCTAGATCTGTCATCAGCATTCGACACTGTCGACCACCCTCTACTCCTACAGATCCTTTCATCTATAGGAATAAAGGACCTGACTCTCTCCTGGATATCTTCCTACCTCTCTGGAAGGTCTTTCACTGTTTCTTATTCAGATCAGGCCTCCTCTTCACATCCTCTGTCTGTAGGGGTACCTCAAGGCTCTGTCCTCGGTCCCCTCCTCTTCTCCATCTACATGCACGGTCTTGGTAACCTAATCAGCTCATTTGGTTTCCAATACCACCTTTATGCAGACGATACACAACTGTACCTCTCGGCCCCAGACCTTAACTCCCTCCTCACACGGGTTCCCGACTGCCTGTCCGCTATTTCCTCTTTCATGTCCTCTCGCTTCTTAAAACTTAATATGAATAAAACTGAACTAATAGTCTTTCCACCATCCCTGTCCACCCCTTTGCCTGATATTACAATAAATGTTAACAACACGTCTATAACATCAGTTCCCAAAGCACGGTGCTTGGGGGTAATATTTGATTCTTCTCTCTCATTTACTCCTCACATTAACTCCCTAACCAGCTCCTGCCATTTCCAACTGAAAAACATAGCACGTATCCGACCTTTTCTCTCCCATGACACAACCAAAATGTTAGTACATGCTCTTATTATATCTCGATTGGACTATTGCAATATATTGCTTGGTGGACTTCCAACTAACCGACTAGCACCGCTCAATTCTGTACTGAACTCTGCTGCTTGACTCATTCATCTTTCCTCTCGCTCTTCCTCTGCTGACCCTCTCTGTCAAGCTCTTCACTGGCTACCAATTAATGAGAGGATTCAGTTCAAACTCTTAACCCTAACCTACAAAGCTCTCCACAATCTCTCTCCCCTGTACATCTCCTCACTAGTCTCCAGATTCCAACCCAACCGCAATCTCAGATCTGCACACGAGCTTCTTCTATCCTCTTCTATAACTACCTCCTCACATTCACGTGTACAAGACTTCTCACGTGCCTCACCCCTCCTCTGGAATGCCCTTCCACAACACATCCGCCACTCTCCCACCTTTGAAATCTTTAAACGCTCCCTCAAAACCCACCTTTTCCGACAAGCATATTCTCTAGCTTAGGCCATGCACCCACTAAATAACCTAATTACGCACTGCCTGTACATATACTGTATACTTCCCCCACCTCTTGTTTCCACCCCATTCCTTTAGATTGTAAGCTCGCAAGGACAGGGCTCTCATCCTTTTGTGTCATGGAATGTTATTAATTTAATTGCTTGCACTCTGTTAGACATTTATACATTTTAGTCATCATGTTAAAAGAAATTGTAATCAGCAGTGCTGTATCTTGTATCAGTGTTCACATTTAATGTATATCATTGTCTGTATCATTATGTATCCCTTGTTTGTTTTCTTACATTGTACAGCGCCACAGAATATGTTGGCGCTTTATAAATAAATAATAATAATATTGTGGTGCAGTGCTCCTGTCGCATCCCACCACATGCAAAAACATTAATCGGAGTGTGCCAACAGGGTCATATGCATAGTACCAACGCCCCTGCTTAGTGATGTACTCCCTCCTGGGCAGAAAGTACGTACATTGATGTACTCCCTCCTGGGCAGAAAGTACGTACATTGCTGGGATTTCCTTCAGTCCACGCATAAGCACCTTAATGCACCATGCTCCATTGTTTACACTACCTGTGTTGCCTATAGACTTCCAATACCCAAAGTGCTGTGCGTTAAGGGCAGGCAGATGGAATTTAAGGTTGATAAATGTAAAGTGATGCACCTTGGAGGGACCAATGGTAGCGCACCATATAAAATAAATGGCATACAGCTGGGAACATCAGACTAAGAGGAGGACTTGAGAATACTAGTTGATTATCAAACAAATAAAAGCAAATACAATTCTGGGATGCATAAAAATGGAATTAATATCTACTTCATCTGTATAAATCACTTGTGAGGCCACATCTGGAGTATGGAATACAGTTTTTTGCACTACACCATAGAAAGGACATTGACCTTCTGGAACGGGTACAAAGACGGGCAATTACATTAATCTGAGGGAAGAAGGAAGATCTCACTTAGCAAGAAAGGATGGACAAACTGGACTTATTTAGCTTGGAAAAAAAAGGTGACTGAGAGGTGACCTGATTAACACGTTTAAGCACATCAGTGAGCAATACAAAAGCTTGGCAGATTAGCTTTCTGTCCCTAGTGTTATATGACAGACAAGGGGGCATGATGTGCGTATGGAGGAAAAAAGTTTTTGCCAACTATTTAAAAATAAGTCCTTCACAGTAAGAGAGGTTAAAATCTGGAATGCCTTACCTAAGGAAGTAGCTATGCCAAACTCTAAATTTGCATTTAAAGAGGGCTTGGGTGCTTTCCTTGCATTGAAGGGCATCCACAGATATAATTGCTGGGTAAATCCCAGGAGAGTTGATCCAGGGATTTATCTGACTGCCATCTAGAGTCGACAAGGGTTTTTCCCCCCTTTTAAGGCTAATTGGCCCTGGCCTTGTAAGGTTTTTTTTGCCTTCCCTTGGATCAACTAAGATATGTGTGGGTTTCTCTGATTTAACATGATGAATTGATGTCTTTTTTCAGCCAATGTTTTTTCAACCAATGTTACTAGAGAGGACACCTGAAAGCTGGTAGACACTACTAGGGATACTGGGAAACCACAATACCACAAAGGGACACTAAAATGAACTGCTTAAATACACAACTGAGCGCACTGGAAAGCTGGTATATGCTATAGAGGCAAAGTGAAGGTGGAACATGCTACGGAGACACTAGAAAGCTGGAATGCACTACTGGGGACACTAGAAAGCTAAAATACATGACTGTACATGACATAACACAATAGCTTATATATTTTGCAGGGAGGAACAGGGCTAGCTGCTTAACTATGAAACATGTGAAAGTATTGGTGGCTGGATGAATAGTCCAACATACAACAGATACAAATACAGAAGCTGCAGTGTCTCACTTTGCTCCCGAGGGGGCTCATGGTGATCACATTGGCTCCTGACCGGTACACAAAACTCATCTACAGTGGTATCCAGGGCCGTTTCTTGGGCAGTACAGGCAGGGAGACCACCCTGGGCGCAGACCAGCAAGTAGAAGAAGAGGGGCGCAGGCAGAAGGACATAACCACTAGGGAGCTGGTGATGCACGGTGCAGGCGAATGGAAGAAGAAAGAGGATTACCAGCATGATCAACTTCCTTGACTCCTCCTAGGCTGCCTGCATCAGACTAGTGTTGGGCGAACACCTAGATGTTCGGGTTCGCGAACGTTCGCCGAACATCGCCGCGATGTTCGGGTGTTCGCGCCGAACTCCGAACATAATGGAAGTCAATGGGGACCCGAACTTTCGTGCTTTGTAAAGCTTCCTTACATGCTACATACCCCAAATTTGCAGGGTATGTGCACTTTGGGAGTGGGTACAAGAGGAAAAAAATATTTGAAAAAGAGCTTATAGTTTTTGAGAAAATTGATTGTAAAGTTTCAAAGGAAAAACTGTCTTTTAAATGTGGAAAATGTCATGTTTCTTTGTACAGGTAACATGCTTTTTGTCGCCATGCAGTCATAAATGTAATACAGAGAAGAGGTTCCAGGAAAAGGGACCGGTAACGCTAACCCAGCACCAGCAGCAGCACACGTGATGGAACAGGAGGAGGCGCAAGGGGAGAAGAAGGCCACGCTTTTTAAAACACAACAACCCAAGCCTTGCATGAGGACAAGAAGCGTGCGGATAGCATGCTTTGTACCGCCATGCAGTCATAAATGTAATAAAGATAAGAGGTTCCATAAACAGGGACCGGAAACGCTAACCCAGCAGCAGCACACGTGATGGAACAGGAGGAGGCGCAGGAGGAGAAGGCCACGCTTTGAGACACAACAACCCAGGCCTTGCATGAGGACAAGAAGCGTGCGGATAGCATGCTTTTCACCGCCATGCAGTCATAAATGTAATAAAGATGAGAGGTTCCATAAACAGGGACCGGCAACGCTAACCCAGCAGCAGCAGACGTGATGGAACAGGAGGAGGCGCAGGAGGAGAAGGCCACGCTTTGAGACACAACAACCCAGGCCTTGCAGGAGGACAAGAAGCGTGCGGATAGCATGCTTTTTACCGCCATGCAGTCATAAATGTAATAAAGATGAGAGGTTCCATAAACAGGGACCGGCAACGCTAACCCATCACAGATGGTCATTGTTCATGTTACTTGGTTGGGGTCCGGGAGTGTTGCATAGTCGTTTCCAATCCAGGATTGATTCATTTTAATTTGAGTCAGACGGTCTGCATTTTCTGTGGAGAGGCGGATACGCCGATCTGTGACGATGCCTCCGGCAGCACTGAAACAGCGTTCTGACATAACGCTGGCTGCCGGGCAAGCCAGCACCTCTATTGCGTACATTGCCAGTTCGTGCCAGGTGTCTAGCTTCGATACCCAATAGTTGAAGGGTGCAGATGGATTGTTCGACACAGCTACGCCATCCGACATGTAGTCCTTGACCATCTTCTCCAGGCGATCGGTGTTGGAGGTGGATCCGCACGCTTGCTGTTCTGTGGGCTGCTGCTGCATGGGTGTCAGAAAATGTTCCCACTCCAAGGACACTGCCGATACCATTCCCTTTTGGGCACTAGCTGCGGCTTGTGTTGTTTGCTGCCCTCCTGGTCGTCCTGGGTTTGCGGAAGTCAGTCTGTCGGCGTACAACTGGCTAGAGGAGGGGGAGGATGTCAATCTCCTCTCTAAAGTCTCCACAAGGGCCTGCTGGTATTCTTCCATTTTGACCTGCCTGACTCTTTCTTCAAGCAGTTTTGGAACATTGTGTTTGTACCGTGGATCCAGAAGTGTATAAACCCAGTAATTGGTGTTGTCCAGAATGCGCACAATGCATGGGTCGCGTTCAATGCAGTCTAGCATGAATTGAGCCATGTGTGCCAGAGTCCTGCCAGAATCCTCATCATCCTCTTGTGAGCGTTGTGATAGTTGTTGTGATGCATCATAGTCGTCACCTTCTTCCTGGTCTGCTTCTGCTGACCATTCGCGCTGAATTGTGGAAGTCCATTGTGCACCGCTGTGGCCCTCGTCAGTGGTGGCAGGAAATTCCTGCTCCAACTCCAGCTGTTCCTCCTCCTCTTCTTCATCATAGCTGCTGGGGCCAGCGTTTCCTGAGGCGGATGGCCTGATGTTGGTACCATCACGCTGATCGTTTTCTCCTTTAGATTCCTCCAGTTGCATCATGACAGCTGTTTCCTTGATTTTCAACATTGACCTCTTCAGTAAACACAGCAGTGGTATGGTAATGCTGACTGAAGAGTTGTCACTGCTCACAAGCAACGTGGACTGCTCAAAATTTTGGAGGACTTGGCAGAGGTCCAACATGTTGGCCCAATCGGATCCACAGAAGCTTGGCAGCTGTCCGGATGCGCCTTGGTACTGCGCCGTCATGTACTGGACCACTGCACTCTTCTGCTCGCAAAAGCGGGCTAGCATGTGCAGCGTAGAATTCCAGCGCGTAGGGACATCACACAGCAAGCGATGGTGGGGGAGATTGAAGCGCTCCTGCATCTTGGTGAGTGCCCCCGAAGCAGTACTGGAATTTCTACAATGTTTGGCCACTCGTCGCACCTTCAACAGAAGATCGGCCACGCCTGGGTATGTCCTCAGGAACCGCTGAACTACTAGGTTCATCACGTGCGCCAGGCAAGGGATGTGTGTCAGCTTAGCCAACCTTAAAGCGCGAATGAGATTACTCCCATTATCACACACAACCATGCCCGGTTTCAGGTCCAGCGGTGCCAGCCACAAATCCGTCTGTTCCTTTATTCCCCTCCAAATTTCCTCCCCTGTGTGCTGCTTATTCCCAAGGCAGATCAGCTTCAGCAACGCTTACTGACGCATGCCAACAGCTGTGCTGCACTGCTTCCACGATCCTACTGCTGCTGGTGCTGGGTTAGCGTTTCCGGATGAGGTACAGCTTTGAGATGCGTTGGAGGAGAAGGAGTCAGAGAGGTAGGTGCTGCTGTTGTTATCCAGTGGGAGGGACGGCGGTGCAGCTGTTTGCGGCGTGGGCAACACCCGCGCCGTAGCAGGTGAGGAATCTCTGCCAGGCTCCACAAGGTTCACCCAGTGCGCGGTAAGGGAGATGTATCGACCCTGGCCAAACGCACTCGTCCAGGTGTCAGTGGTGAGGTGAACCTTGCAGGCAATGGCATTCTTCAAGCTTCGGGTTATTTTGCTGACCACGTGCTCATGCAACTCAGGCACTGCAGAGCGCGCAAAGTGGTAGCGGCTGGGAACCACGTAACGTGGGATGGCCACTGACATCATGCACTTGAAGCTGTTTGTCTCCACCACTCGATATGGCAGCATTTCCCAGGCCAGAAGCTTGGCTATGCTGGCTGTTACTGCCACGGCCCGGGGGTCATTTGCTGGCAATTTCCTCTTGCGATCAAACATCTCCGAGACAGACAACTGAATCGTAGGGCTGCACACTGAAGGGCTGTTGGTTGTTGTGTTTGATGAACACTGGGAGACCTCAAGAGCACTACTCCGGAAAGTGACAGTGTCAGCGTCTGATGTTTGTGAATGTTGTGAACCACGCAATGGCTGGGCTACTGCTGCTGCTGAGGCGGGTCTGGTGGTGAGTCTGGTGACCCCAAGGGAGGCAGTGTTGCTGGTACCCTGTCCTGCCGCGTTTGCCCACAGAGTGGGATGTTTGGATAGCATGTGGCGGCTCATGCTGGTGGTGGAGAGGTTGTTAATACTTTTCCCCCTGCTCAGGCGGGTCTTGCACACCTTGCAAATCGCCATTGTACCATCCTCAGTGCAGTCTTCAAAGAAAGCCCAGACTTTGGAGCACCTGCCTTGCTGGCGATTTCTGTTTGCGCCTCTTTTGCCTCTCACTTGAACTTCCACGCTTGTGGTGCCTGAAATTGCGCGCCGCCTACCTTGTGGCACAAGGCAAACTCGTGCAGCAGTGGGTTCTTCAACAGACTCATCTGTGCTGCTGCTACGACGGCGATGTTCTCGTTCACAAACAAAATCTGGGTCTATGTCCACATTGTCCATACCCTCCTCTTCCATCTCCTCAAACTCGTCATATGTCATTGTGGGGGGCCGCCGCCGTGGAGTAGAGCTCCCCAGAACAACCTCTGCGCAGCTCACTCCAACGTCGTCTTCCAGATCTTGTCGGCTGACCTCCTGCAATTGCAACCCCTCCTGCCCAACTTGCTCTGGGATTTGGGTTTCAAAGTCCTCGGACTCGCCTTGCATTTCAGTGCGCGGTGCATTTCCCACAGTTAATGGTTGTGAATCCGGGCACAACATTTCTGGCTGTTCCTCCATTGACCTTTGAAAGGTGGAAGTTTGTAGGGCTGGGAATAGCTCCTGCGAATACCCCATTGTGTCCTGAGGTAATTTATCGGACTGGTTATCTGGCAGTTGTGTGCGTGGTGTCGCTGCCGGTTGTGTCAGCTTTGTGCCCACTGGCTCCTTGTAACTGGCTGAGGACTCGGACCTTGTGCGTGATGTGCTGATGCTGCTTAACCCACTGCTGGATGCTTGAGAGGTCATCCAAGTAATTATCTGGTCCTGTTCTTTTGGATTTGTGAGGGTTGTTGTCCTGGACAACATGGGCGGTATTGAGTGGGTTTTCTTGGGTGCTCCCCTGTGGCCTGTACGTGAACCGTCAGGGGAAACACCTCTTCCCTTGCCCCTCCCTCTTTCACCGGATTTCTTCCTCATTTCACTTATCCTTAAAGTACACGCTGACTGGCAGCAGTACAGTGGCAGTACAGTGGTGGGTGAGCGGTGTACCACTATTCCCAGCAGCGACACAGAGCACAATGCTATACAGTGGTGGGTGAGCGGTGTACCACTATTCCCAGCAGCGACACAGAGCACAATGCTATACAGTGGCGGGTGAGCGGTGTACTACTGTTCCCAGCAGACACAGAGTGGCAGTAAAGAAAATTCTATATAGTGTGGCTGAGCAAGGTACACAGAGTGGCAGTAAACACAATGCTATATAGTGTGGCTGAGCGAGCGGTGTACTACTGTTCCCAGCAGACACAGAGTGGCAGTAAATACAATGCTATATAGTGTGCTGAGTGAGCGGTGTACACAGAGTGGCAGTAAACACAATGCTATATAGTGTGGCTGAGCGAGCGGTGTACTACTGTTCCCAGCAGACACAGAGAGGCAGTAAACACAATGCTATATAGTGTGGCTGAGCGAGGTACACAGAGTGGCAGTGAACACAATGCTATATAGTGTGGCTGAGCGAGCGGTGTACTACTATTCCCAGCAGACACAAAGTGGCAGTAAACACAATGCTATATAGTGTGGCTGAGCGAGCGGTGTAGTACTGTTCCCAGCAGACACAGAGTGGCAGTAAACACAATGCTATATAGTGTGGCTGAGCGAGGTACACAGAGTGGCAGTAAACACAATGCTATATAGTGTGGCTGAGCGAGCGGTGTACTACTATTCCCAGCAGACACAGAGTGGCAGTAAACAGAATGCTATATAGTGTGGCTGAGCGAGCGGTGTAGTACTGTTCCCAGCAGACACAGAGTGGCAGTAAACACAATGCTATATAGTGTGGCTGAGCGAGGTACACAGAGTGGCAGTAAACAGAATGCTATATAGTGTGGCTGAGCGAGCGGTGTACTACTATTCCCAGCAGACACAGAGTGGCAGTAAACAGAATGCTATATAGTGTGGCTGAGCGAGGTACACAGAGTGGCAGTAAACACAATGCTATATAGTGTGGCTGAGCGAGCGGTGTACTACTATTCCCAGCAGACACAGAGTGGCAGTAAACACAATGCTATATAGTGTGGCTGAGCGAGGTACACAGAGTGGCAGTAAACAGAATGCTATATAGGGCTTGATTCACAAAGCGGTGCTAACCTACTTAGCACGTCTAAAGTCTTTAGACGCGCTAACCAGGGTGCTAAGTAGGTTAGCACTGGATTTCTCAATCAGATCGCGCGCTAACTTTGCGCGCGCAAAGTTTTACGTGCGCAAAGTTTTATGCGCGCTAAGTTCCATAGGCTTCAATGGGCACTTCGCGCGGTGCGCCCTGCGCTCTGTGCAGTGTGCGCGTAAAGTTTTACGCGCGTAAAGTTTTACGCGCATAAAGTTTTATGCGCGAAAAGCTTGTTTAGACGTGCTAAGGGGGTTTTCACAGGCGTGCTAACAGTTAGCACCGCTTTGTGAATCAAGCCCATAGTGTGGCTGAGCGAGCGGTGTACTACTATTCCCAGCAGACACAGAGTGGCAGTAAACAGAATGCTATATAGTGTGGCTGAGCGAGGTACAAAGAGTGGCAGTAAACACAATGCTATATAGTGTGGCTGAGCGAGCGGTGTACTACTATTCCCAGCAGACACAGAGTGGCAGTAAACACAATGCTATATAGTGTGCTGGGTGAGCGGTGTACACATAGTGGCAGTAAACACAATGCTATATAGTGTGGCTGAGCGAGCGGTGTACTACTGTTCCCAGCAGACACAGAGTGGCAGTAAACACAATGCTATATAGTGTGGCTGAGCGAGGTACACAGAGTGGCAGTAAACACAATGCTATATAGTGTGGCTGAGCGAGCGGTGTACTACTATTCCCAGCAGACACAAAGTGGCAGTAAACACAATGCTATATAGTGTGGCTGAGCGAGCGGTGTAGTACTGTTCCCAGCAGAAACAGAGTGGCAGTAAACACAATGCTATATAGTGTGGCTGAGCGAGGTACACAGAGTGGCAGTAAACACAATGCTATATAGTGTGGCTGAGCGAGCGGTGTACTACTATTCCCAGCAGACACAGAGTGGCAGTAAACAGAATGCTATATAGTGTGGCTGAGCAAGCGGTGTAGTACTATTCCCAGCAGACACAGAGTGGCAGTAAACAGAATGCTATATAGTATGGCTGAGCGAGGTACACAGAGTGGCAGTAAACAGAATGCTATATAGTGTGGCTGAGCGAGCGGTGTACTACTATTCCCAGCAGACACAGAGTGGCAGTAAACAGAATGCTATATAGTGTGGCTGAGCGAGGTACACAGAGTGGCAGTAAACACAATGCTATATAGTGTGGCTGAGCGAGCGGTGTACTACTATTCCCAGCAGACACAAAGTGGCAGTAAACCCAATGCTATATAGTGTGGCTGAACGAGGTACACAGAGTGGCAGTAAACAGAATGCTATATAGTGTGGCTGAGCGAGCGGTGTACTACTATTCCCAGCAGACACAGAGTGGCAGTAAACAGAATGCTATATAGTGTGGCTGGGCGAGGTACACGGAGTGGCAGTAAACACAATGCTATATAGTGTGGCTGAGCGAGCGGTGTACTACTATTCCCGGCAGACACAGAGTGGCAGTAAACAGAATGCTATATAGTGTGGCTGAGCGAGGTACACAGAGTGGCAGTAAACACAATGCTATATAGTGTGGCTGAGCGAGCGGTGTACTACTATTCCCAGCAGACACAGAGTGGCAGTAAACAGAATGCTATATAGTGTGGCTGAGCGAGGTACACAGAGTGGCAGTAAACAGAATGCTATATAGTGTGGCTGAGCGAGCGGTGTACTACTATTCCCAGCAGACACAGAGTGGCAGTAAACAGAATGCTATATAGTGTGGCTGAGCGAGCGGTGTAGTACTGTTCCCAGCAGACACAGAGTGGCAGTAAACACAATGCTATATAGTGTGGCTGAGCGAGGTAAACAGAGTGGCAGTAAACACAATGCTATATAGTGTGGCTGAGCGAGCGGTGTACTACTATTCCCAGCAGACACAGAGTGGCAGTAAACAGAATGCTATATAGTGTGGCTGAGCAAGCGGTGTAGTACTATTCCCAGCAGACACAGAGTGGCAGTAAACAGAATGCTATATAGTGTGGCTGAGCGAGGTACACAGAGTGGCAGTAAACACAATGCTATATAGTGTGGCTGAGCGAGCGGTGTACTACTATTCCCAGCAGACACAAAGTAGCAGTAAACCCAATGCTATATAGTGTGGCTGAACGAGGTACACAGAGTGGCAGTAAACAGAATGCTATATAGTGTGGCTGAGCGAGCGGTGTACTACTATTCCCAGCAGACACAGAGTGGCAGTAAACAGAATGCTATATAGTGTGGCTGAGCGAGGTACACGGAGTGGCAGTAAACACAATGCTATATAGTGTGGCTGAGCGAGCGGTGTACTACTATTCCCAGCAGACACAGAGTGGCAGTAAACAGAATGCTATATAGTGTGGCTGAGCGAGGTACACAGAGTGGCAGTAAACACAATGCTATATAGTGTGGCTGAGCGAGCGGTGTACTACTATTCCCAGCAGACACAGAGTGGCAGTAAACAGAATGCTATATAGTGTGGCTGAGCGAGGTACACAGAGTGGCAGTAAACAGAATGCTATATAGTGTGGCTGAGCGAGCGGTGTACTACTATTCCCAGCAGACACAGAGTGGCAGTAAACAGAATGCTATATAGTGTGGCTGAGCGAGGTACACAGAGTGGCAGTAAACACAATGCTATATAGTGTGGCTGAGCGAGCGGTGTACTACTATTCCCAGCAGCGACACAATGACTGGGGGGACTCTGGCTAGCGTGGCTGGAGCGCGAACTACCCTGCCTGCCTACCCAAAGCTAAACCCACAGACAAATGGAGGAGATATGACGTGGTTCGGGTATTTATTTACCCGAACCACGTGACAGTTCGGCCAATCAGAGCGCGTTCGGGTCCGAACCACGTGACCCATTCGGCCAATCACAGCGCTAGTCGAACGTTCGGGGAACGTTCGGCCATGCGCTCTTAGTTCGGCCATGTGGCCGAACGGTTTGGCCGAACACCATCAGGTGTTCGGCCGAACTCGAACATCACCTGAAAAGGGTGATGTTCTGCAGAACCCGAACAGTGGCGAACACTGTTCGCCCAACACTACATCAGACATCAAGTCATCATTACATCACCACCGTGTGATGACACCTGATGTCCTGTAGCGGTACTGCAGGCTGTCAGTGGAGGAGTTGGCTTTCCGGGCTCTCTTCACCTGTGTGTTTTCCTGGTGCCTGCTTCCTCCTGGATGAGTGGCTGGTCACTAGTAAGTAGGGAGATCTACTTGTGACCTGTGGCTGTGTGACTGTTCCTAAAGAACAAGGGTTCGCGTGTCCACAGGGTTGGGGGGAGGGGCACAATTTTTACACCCTTGCTCTGGGTGCAATTTAGCCTAGAAACTGCCCCGGTGGTATCAGAAGCACGACTGTGGTGAGTGCGCACAGAGCTGGGCTATAAAATATACATCATGGCGGTAGCAGGAAAAAAAGGGCACCGGCTGAGGGTGGACAAAAGGGTGATGCCCTAGACTCTAATGCAATTATTGTTAATGCGGCAAAAAAAGCAGAAAAAAGGGCGCCATGATAAATATCATTAACAACATTATAACATTAAAGTTTTTGAAGTATCATTTTTAAAGCTTGCAACGTTATAGTTTTTAACATATTATTTTGTTTTTATGTCCAGATTTTACGTTATCAAAGATATTATTTCTATGTATGAAAGGATGTTTCTGCAGAGGGTGTGGTTAGGGTTAGGCCCCACCAGGGGGAGTGGTTAGGGTTAGGCACCACCCGGGCGGCAATTAGTTTTAGACATTACCAGGGGGGTGGTTAGGGTCAGGCACCACAAAGGGGGTGGTTGGAGGGTGGTTAGGGTTCGGCACCACCAGGGGGGTGGTTAGGGTTAGGCACCACCATAGGGTTAGGGTTAAGCCCCACTGGGAGGGAGTGGTTAGGGTTAGGCGCCATCTGGGGAGTGGTTAGTTTTAGGAGACACAGCGGAGGGTTCTGTGTGAGAGTAGGGTTGGGTTAAGCTGCATTGTTGAATTGCGTAACAATTTTTAAAGTTAATATCTTTTCATTGTTCTTTCCCACCTGTTTTTACAACAGTATTTATCAGTAACCAAGTTTGACAACAATGTTTATCGTTATCAGATTTCATTATCCACTGGCGTCATTTTGTTATCCAGCCGCGCCATTTTTTCATGGTGCCCTTTTTTCATGCACGTGTCTTGGCAAAGAGGAAGATGTATATCTCAATAACATACACTGGGAACAGGTTAAAATATTGCAATGAAAAAAATAAAAAAATCAGTTCAGGTATGATTTACATTACAAAAAAAAAAAAAAAAAGATTTGTATAAATATGGTTGAACTAGACAATTGCTAGGTGTAGGTCACTGCACAGACTCTTTGGCTGTAGGCTAGAGGAATGCTTCTCGTGGGAAAGATAGAGGGACACTGCACAAGGTACAACGGGATGTTGCTATGGAAGAGGAAGCCTGCTTCTCATATGGCCATAGGCATAACCAAATCATTATTCTTCTGGAAAAGGCCTAAAGTTCATGTGAAAGAAACTCTTCTCTTCTCTATATGGAGGATGAAGGTTCAGTACATGGAGAGGCTGACCAGGGAAGAGAGGGCTGCTGCATACAGCCAGGTGTTGGGAGGTTGGAAAAGCAAATAGTGTAAATCTGAACCTGACATTTGCCATTTTTCCTAACCCCGAGGGAGTTTTGTATGAATTGACATCCTTTATCAACAGATGATTTAGTTACAACCAAAGTTTCTCTTTTGCAGAGCATTGCTTCCGTGAACATTTGCTACTAGTATGTGTTTCTTACAATAAGTCAGAATCTTGCAGAGCCTCCACAAGCATCCTTCACTTTTTAGGACTTACAGCCAATGAACTGTTCACCAAAACATGTCAGACAACTGAAATATATTCTTGTAGCTAAGCCACACTACTGCTGTTATGTACTTCCTGTTATTGAGCGTATTTTCATGAGCTCACCTCCCTTTTCCTGTATCAGGACTTGTATTCTCATAGAAACACACAGTGCAGTTCTGATAAAAAGTCTGAAAGGGCCAGCCTGGGGTTTTTTATTGTCTCTTGCATGTAATTTAACAGAGTAACCAAGCAGCTGAAAACCACTAGAAAAGTATAGGAGACTAAAAGAGACTAAAAAACACTGCATATGGGCCCGTTCACACTGCACGCGTTTCCAGCCGCGTTTTGGAAACGCGTGCAGGTGGCCAAAACGCACGACATCAGACATTGCATAGAGTGCAATGTCTGATGTTCACACAGCATGCGTTCCGGACCTATGCGGTCCGGGAACGCATGCTGCACGCAGATTTTACAAAAACGCGCGGCTGTCCCATTCACTTTTCAGTGATGGGATCAGCCACGCAACGCATACGAACGCGGACATGCGTGCGTTCGTACGCGTTGCGGTCCGCATGCGTTGCGGTCCGCATTTTGTAGTCTGAACAGGCTGGTTTGCCTTCTTACAACAGAAGGTATTTGCGAATTGTGATAATTACCCCATGTCATTTAAAAATCTAAAAAATAAAAATCTAAAATTGTGTAGTAGAGTCTTGGCTCAGTTGATTTTTTTTTTTTTAATCAATCATTTTTTTTAATTGAAACAAAAGAAAGCATATATAATAAAGCATAATAAACAACATAAGCTCCATTGGAATAGCAAACAGGATCAATATCTTCACAAAGAAAGCGAGTTGTGCAGGAGACATGTGTCCTAATTAGAACACATTAGTAGCAGTAGTAAAGAGATATATAAATTACATATTCTTCCCTGTACAGCTAATAGGTTTGCTAAACAATGCACAACTATGAACATAAAATAATTAAACAAAAACAAACAAAACCAACACATAACCGACCAAGGAGTTTGACTATCAAGAAGAACCTACAGATCCTAGAGAATCATTTTGAGCACATCCCCAAACCACCAGAGCTAAAAAAAAAATGACTCTGTTTACAAAAAAAACAACAAAATGTTACAAAAGGTTATGGGGGCTTAGGATTGTGTGATTGAAGCCATAAAGACATATCCCAGTCCTCCCATGGACCCCACAGCTCCCTATGGGCATCTGAAACATCATGCATTCTAGCTGTTAAATCTTCCAACCGCTTAAAGAGTAACTGTCAGGCTGCAAAAGCTAATTTAAACCTCTATTCTCCTGTGTTAAACAGTTTAGAAGGAAGCCAAAAAGGCAATACTGAAGTTAAAAATCTCTCTTACTTTTGATGTGTGCTGAACAGCAAGACCCAAGCTCTTAAAAGGACGACAGGCCGCATACCATACTGCAAAGCATTCTGGGGCTGCTTGGGTCCTCCCCTCGGCTGCTAGTGAGAAGTTACAGTCTCATGTTACAACAGCCAGCACTGAAAAATCTCCGGGCAGAGTATATTGCATGAGTCCGCTATTGTTCCTAGCCACATGACTAATTAATATTCACTGCACAGTAGTGTTGTATTTTTTCTGAGTGTAATCATCAGGAAGCAGGGAGGACATGAGGACACATTTGTCTTCATAGGAGACAGACAAACATGGAGCCTGCCATGAGCTGTCAGGAGCATCATTCTCTGCAAATACTATATAAAAATTCTGTGAAATCCAAACGTGGACAGTGAAATGCATATGTAATGTAAGTACAGCCAATCTTTAGCTACTGATATATGTGTTTTTTTTTCTCTGAGACCTTATACCTAACAGCTCCTCTTTAACATCATTAATTTTGTCTATTGGCATTGGTTTACTAGGGATCGTAGAGGATTTCCAGAATTGAGCAATTAACCTCTTAGCTGCAGAAAATATGTGTAGCAGGAGTTTCCAGCTTTTACGAGGAAAATTCTTAACGGGAAGGCCAAAGACATTAATGGGTTTCAAAGACTTCTGAGATAAGCGAAAAGACAGTATTCCAGAAAGGTTGAATTACAGGACAATCCCAAAAAATATGCATTAACGACCCAACCATATCTTTACACAGCCAGCAATTTCAAGAAACATTTGGAAACCAGCTATGTAATATCTCTGGGGTTCTATACAATAGCATAAGAATTTTATAGTGGTTTTCTTTATGGACCGTGCATAGTGTAGACTTTGCAATAGCATGCCAAATCTTATACCACATTGAAGCTGTGATGTCCATGGAGAGAGCCCGAGACCAATATTTCATATACCTGTGATCAGGTAAAGTGTCATCTGGAAAGGCACAGAGAATCTTATAAATAGAGGAGATTAAATTATGTACATATCCTTCAGGCTAATCAATCCCTCGCTGTCGTCCTGGGCCACATGGATACTCTGTTAGGCGGCCCGATAATTCTGACAGTCAGGGTGTACTGGGCAAGTGTGGAGCGGCCGCACAGATACCCCATTGTACTCTTGTTGCCGGAAGTGTGCTGTGCCTGCGCAGTAGTACTTAAAGTGATCTGAAACTCTGACATAATATTCAGTAAAAATGTGTTTTACTTTGTATTACTCATACAGTTATCATTTTTGCTTTTGTGCACATGTAATATTGTCTGTTTACAAATTACATGTTTCCAAAGTGTAGTTTTTCTTGCCCTGAAAGCTGCCATTGCAGTTTATTCTTTTTCTATTATAACTGCTTTTTATTATATATTAAAATCTTCTAATGAGCTATTCTGAACACTGTGTGTGCCTGAAGAAGAGACAGTTTCACAGAGAGTGTTTATATACAATCCAGTGTTGATACATTTGTGTTTAACAAGTAAAAAAGATACTGTTATCTCCAGTTTGGATGCGGTTTGAAGCTGAATAGAAGGAGAAAGTGCTGTGTTTAACCATTTCAGTGATGTTCTGCTAGAATTTTTTCCCGGGATAGTAGCTTTCAAGCTGTGAGGAATCTTTTAGAGCAAAGTAGAAATGCTGGCTTTTAGACCACTTTAGGGAGCACAGTTGGCTGGACTGCACCTGGCCCGACTGGTGTCGACTGTTGGATTTACCGGGCTGATAGCGTAGGATCCCTCCAAAGTTGCGAGCGGTGATAATAGTGAACTAACATTCACCTAATCTTTGCTTCCAGTTCTCCTTGGCAAAAGAGCATCACATGACATGCTGTCAGGACCTGCCAGGGTATTACACGCTGGCATATCCTGATGTCACATGATGCCCTGTTGCCATGGAGACCCAGTACTGAAAGTGGCGATTAGGTGAGTGTTAACCCACTTTTCTTGCAGCTCGCAACTCTGGAGGTAAATTTAAAAAAAATAGAATGCGGGCGGTGGACCGCTGCCGGCTGCCTGGACCGCTTAAACTGTTTATGTTACTACTGCAAATAAATGGACCTTTGTTTTATACAACTGTGTGCTGGCTGCGACCCCTCTATACTTCACAATTTTCTGAACGCTAAACCCTGCCTTATGTCACTTACTGTCCTTAGATTCTTACACTCCAGTCACTGTCTCATATCATCCTTAGTGACATGAGACAAGGATTGGGGTGTAAGTACCTGAGGTTAGTGACATGAGGAAGAGATTAGACTGTAAGCTCCCGAGGTCAGTGATTTGAGGGGGGAGGGATGCCTCTTGCACATAAGGCTTCTGTAGGCATGTGCCTTATGGAAAATTCGGCCCTGGCCAGGGTAAAATAACCAAATGATCACTTGAATGCTCATTTACAAGAATTTCAAGTGGTGACCAATACATCTACTCAACGCTACTTCACCAAAACTGCTCTGATGAGATATAACAGAGAGGGTTGAAAGAGCTGCTGTCAAACGAATGTTGCTATCTGTACTATGTGCTTTATTTTTATATGTGCAGAAGGAGATAAAGAGAAATGAGCAGATATAACTTCTCACATGAAGCATCGTAGAAGCAGGTGTGGTTGATAGCGGATCTGTTCCTTTCACTTTCACTTGTGTATGACTGTCTATAAAAGCCTAGCTATCACCAGTCATATAGAGCTCTGCATCTTCTACCTCCTGCTGCAATAAGAGTCTCCTCTGCACCAGCACCAATACACACCAGTGTGAGTACCTTGCACCATATTGCATTTTGTTTTTTCTGTGTTTTTAAAGTTACACTTTCTTTTGTTGATCATTATCTGTATGCATTGCAAGGATCTTAGCAAAATGCATTAAAGAAAACCTCTAACTAAAAAACATTCCCCTGGGGGTACTCACCTCGGGTGGGGAAGACTCCGGATCCCATCGAGGCTTTCCTCGTCCTCCCGTATCTTCGGTGGTCTCGCTGTGCCCCTCTGAACAGCGGGGATGTAAATATTTACCTTCCCTGGCTCCAGCACAGGCGCAGTATTGACTCTCCGCTTGGAGATAGGCGGAAATATCCGAACGCTGTCGGCCCGCTCTACTGTGCAGACGCCTATCACCGTGCAGAGAGCCGCAACAGCGCCCCCGCTGGAGCCAGGGAAGGTAAATATATAAAGCCTTGTCAGGCTTGTCGAGCGCGGATTGCGGGACACTTCGGGGGAGCCAGCGCTGGATTACCTGCAGCTTCAGGGATGGGGGGAGCCTCATTGGGACCCTGAGGCTTCCCCATCCCGAGGTGAGTACCCCCCACACATACAATTCATTATATGATTTTTTTTTCACTTCTGTGTCACTTTTTACAGTTTTAAACTGGAGCTCAGGGCTTAAAGGGTCAGACAGAAGTCCACATCTGCATAACAAGGCTCAGTTGATAATTTTTGTCATCTTACCTTCTGTCTCCACCCCATTCCTCTCTAAGCATATAAGAAGAGTTTTCTAATGTTATGTGTTTCTGTTTTCTAGTCAGAGCCAGATCATCCACAAGGCAATTCTAGGCAGCTGCCTAGGGCCTTAAGAGAGTCTAGGGGGCCTGTGGATGCTAGCCCCCACCAAATCTAACTTAAAAAGCCAGGTGACCATCAGTGTTGGGCAAAAAGTGTGATCTTGCCTAGGGCTCCATTTTATCTTAAACATTTTCTGTTTCTATTGCTAGTGTTTCGGTGGCAAATTAACCCTGACTTAAATGAGGGCAATGACAGGAAGCCTGCAGAAGTTGAAGTATGTTACAGGAAAGCATAGGCCAGGTTCAAGGAGGGGTCAAGACAGGAAACAGACAGAAATTGGTCAAGTTGCAGCAAAGCTAAAACGAGGCAGCAGACCGTCATTAGTAAAGTTCAGATGGAGGTCAGTGTAGGTGGTATGGTGGCAGACATGCTTAAAGGAATACTATCGATACCCAAGTGTTCTAAAATGACAATGTACAAATAATGTCTAAGTTGTTGTGTAAACATTTTCCTACCTTTTATGTTAAATATCAGAGGCAAAAGCTGTAATTTATTGAGGGTAGGATTAAGCTATATTGGGACAAATCAATTGCAGAAGGGGTGTCTGCTTCAATGCACAGCCAGAGTTGCATATCAGACTACAGAAAGCAACTATCAAACTCTGAAAGCAAAAACAGTATGAAAAAGCTGTGACAATTAGTTACATTTCCTGTGCTGTCTTCAGACACGTCAGTCAGAAACACAGGACACAGGAGCTGCAGCTGTTGGGAGCTCTCTTCTCTGTCACACACAGAGCTACACATAGAGTTAACTGATCAAGTGTGAGGGGAATTTCCCCTCTCCTCATGGCTCAGTCAGCCGTCAGTTTTGGCGTCAGTAAAGTTTAAATGTATATTGATAACAGTAAACAAAGAAGTTGCTACTAAAATGTATACACCAGTACTTAGCAGCACTTCCCAAACAATTCCTGTGCAGATTGAAAAAAATATGTGAATCGATAGTATTCCTTTAAGTTGGGCTAGTTCAAAGATCAAGGCAGGCAGCAAAACATCAGGTTCAAGCAAAGGCTGAGTCAGGAAGCAGACTGGCATAGGTCAAGTTCAGGAAAAGGTCAAGGTGATTCAAGGTTATCAACAAGTCTTGGACCTGTTATTATTATTATAATACTACTCCGCTGCACCCACCCCTTATTACCATTACCCCCCCCCCCCCCCCTGGATCATGATGTGGACTGACTAAAAGTTAATCCTGCATTTATTGATGATGGATAGCTGTATGGACTGATGTCATGGATTCAAGCTGTATGCACCTGTTTCCATTACACTGCTCCGGAAGCAATTGAGCCCGGCAGTGCATGTTTTTTTTTTTTTTTTTGCTTTTATTAATTTTTAGTATTTATAGTGCCAACCTCTTCTGCAGCCCTGTACAGAGTATATTGTCTTTTCACTTATCTGTCCCTTAGAGAGACTCACATTCTAATCCCTGCTATAGTCATATATCTATGTATGTATTGTGTAGTGTATGTAATGTCTAGGGACATTTTTTGGAGGAAGCCAATTAACGTATCTACATGTTTTTGGGATGTGGGAGGAAACCAGAATGCCTGGACAAAACTCACACAGACACAGGGAGAATATACAAACTCTGTGCAGATAGTGCCCTGGCTAGGTTTCGAGCCAGGGAGTCTGCAAGGTAAGAACGCTAACTAATATGCCACCATGCTGACCACTATGCCACCATGCAGACCTCTATGCCCCCATGCTGGTATTGGAATAGTCACCACACGCTGTCAGAATTAACAGTATAGGGTGCAACATGCAACAGTGTAGGGTTTTCAATACTTACTGTGGTGTAGGAGCCAAGCCAGATCACCCTAACCAGCAGTGCAGTAGGCATTGTATGCTTGTGCCCACAGACAGTCCTTGGGTAAACGACAGCTCATTGGCCCCCGAAGTCCCCCTCGCTGCTCTCGCTCCCTCTGCAGAGTGGCAAGTGGAGTGTTAATGAGACAAAACTCACAGCCTCCTGATGTTACACAGTGAAATCTCTCCAAAGCAGTGCCCCATGGTCATCTCCTTGGTGACAGCAATGTCATGTGATGCACCAGTTCATGTATGTGTCACATGATGAAACCCACTGTTACCTGACTAGGTGTGTGGGAGACACATCTGGCAATCCATGAAGGAGAAGGGGTGGACATCTGACTACCAATAGAGGGGCACATCTGATTATATGGTAGAAGGTGGGCACATCTGACTATCTATGTGAGGGAAACAGGGAGGCACATCTGGCTATGGGGGAACATCTTATTATGGGACTTCTGGCTACCTATATGGTAGGAAGGGAAGAGGGGCACATATGACTACTTTTTTTTTTGGGGGGGGGTAATAGCAACATTACCTTGTATGGTTTAATGTAATAAGGAAAGGGAAAAAGGGGTGGGGAGAAGCATGAATTAAAAGGCATGGCCTGTGTTAAGGGGTGGAGATTAGGGCACCAAAGCTTATGTGCCTATAGGCTCCTGAGCTGTAAATCTGGCCCTATTAAGCACACAACAAGTTGAGCACTATTTGTTGTTCTTTGCTCCTTATTTTTGAGATTACAGTGAATTATTTGACCATATTAGGACAATTTATCCTCCAGAACACAACAGAAGTCTTTGACAGCATGCATTTTCTTGGATAAAGCCCGATTAAAAAAAATGTATATGTATATGATCTCCCCAAATAATATTAAGTAAATTCAAATCAAATGAACAATAATGTTGTGCTATGTGTATGTGCAGATTACAAATATTTAAAAACCGATCTAGTTTTTGAATTTGAAAAATTAGCTCAATTTATCTTTATCCTTTCTTAGTAGAGACTAATCTGCACCTCTTAGTATGGAACCTGTAGTGAAAATGGACTCTCCTATTTGCCTGATTGAAAACACGGAGGAAAAAGGGAGACCAAAGCTCGTGGTGAACCAAGAGGCCATTAACATTCTTGCCAAGATCAACCAACCAGTGGTGGTCGTGTCCATTGTTGGTCTGTATCGAACAGGGAAGTCCTACCTGATGAACAAGTTGGCCGGAGCTCAGAGAGGTGAGTGCTCAATGATTAGACAGAGGATTGACTTACGAGGTTGTAGAACACTGAAGAACATGCTTAAATGATTACAGGCCTGGTGCCCTGACATCATTGGTCATGGAAGCATTTGAAAAACTGATAATGACTTATCTGAAGTCCATCACAGATTCCCTGCTGGACTCTTTGCAATTCGCCTACAGGCCTAATAGATCTGCAGACGATGACGTGAACATGTGTATGCATTATGTACTACAGCATCTAGACACCCCAGGAACCTACACCAGGATCTTATTTATAGATTTCAGCTCTGCATTTAATATCATAATTCCATCACTGCTGCACAGCAAGCTCTCCCAGCTACACATACCTGAATCCATCTGCAAATGGATAACCGATTTTCTAACCGACAGAAGACAGCGTGTCAGACTTGGTAAACTCACATCAAGCTCTCTGACAGTCAGTACTGGTGCACCCCAGGGCTTTGTGCTTTCCCCACTGCTCTACTCACTTTACACCAATCACTGCATCTCCACAGATCCATCTGTTAAGGTCCTGAAGTTTGCAGACAACACAACAGTAGTTGGTCTCATACAAAACGGGGACAAGTCTGCATACAGGCATGTAGTGGGACAGCTTTCCTCCTGGTGCAGCAGCAACGACTTGGAACTAAACGCTCTCAAAACTATGGAGAGGATAATAGACTTTAGGAGATCTCCCCCCCAGCACCTCCCCTTAACCATAAATGGATCCACAATAACCCAAGTAGAGTCATTCAAGTTTTCAAGTTTCTTGGGTCCACGATCTCAAACGACCTAAAATGGGACAACAACACTGCCACTATTGTCAAGAACGCTCAACAGAGGATGTACCGTCTACGGCAGCTGAAAAAGTTTGGCCTACCTCAAAATCTAATGGTGCAGTTCTACACTGCAATCATCGAATACACCATAACATCATCTATGACTGTATGGTTCGGCTCCTGCTCAGCATTAGAAAAGGGGAGGCTGCAGCGGATCATCATCATCATCAATCAGCGGGAAGGATAATTGGCTGTAGTTCACCTTCCATGCAGGATCTTTACGCTAGCAGGTGCAGAAAGAGAGCACCCAAAATTGCCTCTGACCCCTCTCACCCAGCTCACTCCATTTTCCAGCGCATGCCTTCAGGAGTAAGATTCCGGTCAATCGCTACCAAAACCTCTAGACACAGGAACAGCTTTTTTCCTCAAGCAGTAGCCATACTTAATGCTGAACCACGCTAGAGCTGCTAGGACCTGAAAGTAATCAGCTAGAACTGAAAATGAACAATTCTCACATTGCTTACTGCCAATATACTTGCATAATGTCCTTGACTTGTAATATACACACTGCCTGTCCTTGTATTATTTTTGTTTATGTTTGTTAAGCAACTGCCAAGACAAATTCCTTGTAGATGCTAACTTACTTGGTGAAAATAAATTGATTCCAATTCTGATTCTGATTCTGATAGGAGTTCATAAACAAAAAAGGCAGGGGTGCCTACTGCCAGTCACTGAAACTTTGCAACACTCACCCTGGTCATATCATAACTCAATGAGAATTATTGTAAGGTTAGTTAATAGATTTTTCTCTGTTGAATTATCTTGTGTAGACAACTCAAGGCAGCAATGCCTCGGCTGGCTTAACTCCGGCTGCCTCCTGTTCAGTATATGCAGAGTGGCACAGGGAGCTCTTTCATATTTACCCATTCTGGGCTCTGAATCTGATCTCTTCTTCCGCCATGCAGCAGCACTGTATGCGGACATTCTCCTTTGGGCTCTGATCACATCATGTGATCGTAAACCAAAGGAGAACGTCTGCATACAGCACTGCTTCATCTGCATCCAGATTCATCACCTGGAATAATTTAATAGGAAAGCGATCCTAGTGCTTTCTTTGCATATGGCTTGTGAAGGCTGAAGAGTAGGCGTATGCTGAAGAGAGAAAATGGGGGTGGGGGGGGGTGACAGGGTTCCTTATGCAAATGTGTCAGCATGACTGTGGCCATGCAACTATTCCCCATCTAATAACAAATATTTAAGAAAAGTCAGCCCACATTTGCTAGATGACTTTATGTTCTTTAAAACTGTGCAACCCGAACTGGTTAGGGCTCATTCTCAAATTCCATTCATTGTTTTCTTTATTTTATATCTTAAGGCTTCGCTCTGGGCTCAACAGTTCAGTCCAAGACCAAAGGCATCTGGATGTGGTGTGTTCCTCATCCCATTAAACTGGATCAAACACTGGTCCTCTTGGACACAGAAGGTCTGGGAGATGTAGAGAAGGTAAACCATAAACTAAGGTTTCTTAGGACACCTGATCTGAAAATAAACTAATGAAATAAATGATTGTATCGATCTTCCTTTTCCTAAAAATATTTTCTTTAGATTTTCCACAGTTTTATTTTATGTTTAAATCTACTTTTTAAGTTTTAACTGTTTTATTTTATTTTTTATTTTTTTGCTCAATGTCACATTCATTGAAGTATGCCAGAGCTAAAAATCCATGAACTATTGACCCTTTTTATCTCTTCTACTGCTCTCAAAAGCCATTTTCTTCTAGAAGAGTGTTTTATAGTTGGAAATTCTGATCAGTAGTCACTTCCTGTCTGAGTCAGGACTGAGTCAGCCACTTACATACCTGATATTTAACCCTTTCAGGCAGAGAAATAAGAAAAGGAACACAGCATGATTATTTGTGTGGTAGGGACTGTACATACCAATGTCTAGCTCATCATGTTACAGGTCACTTTGGATATCCTTTAACACACATAGAGCAGGTCATATATTATGACCTAAAGCAGATAAGTACTTTCACCACATTTTCCTTTTCCAATAGGACCTCAAGGATACTGTCCCCTGGTGTCCTTATATCATCTGTGTGGCCTTTTATTAGGACTCTCATCTTGGTGCTTCATATAGAGTATTTGTTTTTCTTCTATGCTTCTTATTCCCATTCTTCTTTTATTGATTTATTGCTTTGATTTATTGCTTTGCATTTTTATTTATGTGCTCTAACTTTATAAAAATATATATCCACAACGCTATTTGGTAAAAGTACTCACATTTTTATTAAGAATTGTTGTGCATAACATGAAAAAAACATTGATTTTAAGCCAAATATCACCTGTCCCCTTTAACATATTATGCCACCAATCACATACACACCTCACTCACACTCTAACTGCAGAGAATTGTTTTGGACAAAAAAAAGTTTGATTGTCCACTTAAAATAATGTCCACTCCATATATATTTTGTACTTTGGCTGTTTAGTATTTGGGGGATAATTTTACCCACTTCTCCAGCTAACTTTCAAAGTACTTAGTTCCCATGCAATGCTAGTGGATTCCACTGGATTCCACTGGATTCGGCCTCCTTATACCTGAAAAAGTCACTGTTTCTTGCTACTGATTTACACCCTTAAACAAAATTCTATTAGCGAGTGATTTATGTGACCATTTTTGCATTATCATAGTTTTTGCTATCATAGACATCCTAATTTCAAAATAGTGAGAAATATTGTAAAATAGACAATTCATTTTTTTAAAAAGGCATTGGTGCAGACAACATTATTATTTTCATAAAAATGACTGTTTTTTGTGTAATTTTTTTCCCCCAAACATTATTTAGTGCAAAATATGAAGGTTCACAAAAATGTCTCCTCTGGTTAAGTTGTGTTTTGTTTTGTTTCCCAGCAAAAACAATTCCCGTTTTCCCACATAGTACACACACATATATATATATATATATATATGTATATACCACATACCATCTTACCTATGCTATTGATCTCTACACATAATTTGCATTTACAAAATTGTATTAATTCAATTTCTTTTAGTGCATGTATTGTTCACTTTCTGATTTCTCTGAATTTATCCCACCTGGAAAGTTATGGAAGGTTCTAATTATGAAAAAGGGCCGATCATTTCCATTAATGTTTTTCCATTTTTTTAGGGGGATAACAAAAATGATATCTGGCTATTTAGCCTGGCTGTGCTTCTGAGCAGCGCCCTGGTGTATAACAGCAAAGGCACCATTGACCAGGATGCCTTGGACAAACTAAAGTATCCTTTTATCACAGGCTGCAAGGAAGTATTCTACGTAAGACCATAATACATGGACATTAACTAGTAGCAGTCAGCAGACTTAAAGTGTACCTGAAGCCACATGTGACATGATGAGATAAACATGTGTATGTACAGTACAAGACATATTAATGACCAGGCTGTTTTACTTGCTTTTTTTGCTGCCTGAAAGAGTTAATATCTAGGCATGCAAGTGGCGGCTTCTGTTTTGTCTGTACCTTGTCAGGAATATAGTAAACATCACTGATAAGCACATTACAGCCATAAAAGTTCTCCTGGCAGAATACATCTCATAAGGGCAGGGAGGGATAAAATACAAGAACTATTAGCCTATTCTCTAACACTGGGACACTTAATAGGCTGCCACTGATTAGAGACAGTAAAACATTCAACCTACTCTGTAAATGTTTAAATATAAAAGAAAACCCTGGGATACTTAAAACAAAAAGTAATTTTTAGGAGTAGGAGGATAAATATAATTGTTTATCTTATCAGTTTATTTTCCCTGTGGGTTCACAATAACTACATTTTATTCAAGTTCAATTCTCAACCAGATCTTTACTAAAAGAACACATTTGTAGCATTAAATACATATAAAATATAACTTTTATTTAATATCAATATATTTGAAGTTATATAATAAAAGTTCGGGCGCACCAACTTAACGCGCAATCAGTAACAGCTTTGGACATGCAAACGACTTAGCACCCTAGTTTGCATGTCCAAAGCTTTTAGGCGTGCTAACTATGTTAGCACCCTTTTGTGAATCAAATTGCAAATTTTTTCACAAAATGGAAAATAGCATTTTTGGTGTTAAAATTACTTTGGAAAAAGTTTGCAAGCAACACTGTTTTTTTTGTTTTTTTTGTTTTTTTTAAACGTTGGACTCTATTCACAAAGGGCAGTTTGGTAAAATCATTTTGTTGGGTAAAATACCTTATTCAGTATTTTCCAAATTCACTTAAGTTTTTCCGCATGAGGCAGAAGAAGTTTGCCGAACAAACATGCCTAAATTCTTTAAGACCTTTACCAGTCGTCTAGCAGGGCAGCCATGGAGCTGCATGTATGTTTCTCTGCAGTGTATCTTGTCATCCCTTTAGATGTGCTGCAGCCACCAGGGGGAGCTCTTCTGTACAACAGTATACAGATTTTAACATCTAAAGGGATGCCGAAAAGCCCTCAAAATTATTTCCCTCCTCTGCTTTGCTTCAGTGAAAGACCCACCTGATTCTCCATCGCATCAAATCAGAATGAGAAGCAGGGCTGTGGCTCACCCCATTGGCTGCCTGTCTCTCCCTAAAGGCTGTCTGTCAAATCTACCGCACAGAGACGGCATGGAGAGAGCGGGTTATCGGCTGCTATGAGCTGGAGAAAAATACCAAACACTTTTGCCCGGTAAACCAAATGTGGAAATCTTTGTGAATTGCAATTTCTTGACATTTCTTGAGACAATTACAGCACAAGTTAGTAATTTACCTCACCTAATATTAATTTTCTGTGCAGTAATCAGTTTAGTGAATTATAATTAGGTAAAATCACATGAGGCAAGACAATGCAACCCAAATGTTAATAACATGAGATAAAATGTTAAAACTCCTTATTTCAATGCAACAGATTAGTAGGGGAAATCACTGAACTAATAAAGGTGAAATCAAAAGACAATGAGGACGAAGAGGGAGAATATTCCAGGTATTTCCCCATATTCATCTGGGCAGTCAGAGATTTTATTCTGAAGCTGGAGATTGATGGAAAACTGGTCTCAGAGGATGAATACCTGGAGAATGCTTTAAAGCTTAAAATGCGTATGTATTACAATCTTACAATGCACATCATGTGAACACAATCTTAAACTTTTGATGAACATTCTTGTAAATGAGATCTTATAGCATTAGAACCAGGCATAATAGAATAGTAAGCAATGTTGCGTATTTGGCCAGCTTAAGATTCAAGGTATATGTGGTTCACTGTAATGAGGTTGAGATCAGTGAGCTGTCTACGGTGGCACCTACAATTTACATAAAGAGATCTTTGTTTAACCACTTGCCGACCGCGCACTCATACCGCGCGTTGGCAAAGTGGCAGCTGCAGGACCAGCGACGCAGTTCTGCGTCGCCGGCTGCAGGCTAATTAATCAGGAAGCAGCCGCTCGCGCAAGCGGCTGCTTCCTGTCAATTCACGGCGGGGGGCTCCGTGAATAGCCTGCGGGCCTCCGATCGCGGCTCGCAGGCTAAATGTAAACACAAGCGGAAATAATCCGCTTTGTTTACATTCGTACAACGCTGCTAACAGTAGCAGCGTTGTACCAGATCAGCGATCCCCGGTCAATCAGCGGCCGGGGATCGCTGTCACATGACAGGCAGGAGCCTGTTAGAGACTGCACAGGACAGATCCGTTCCTGTGCAGCCTTGGATCTCCGGGGAAGGGAGGGAGGAGAGGGAGGGGGGGAATTTCGCCGCGGAGGGGGGCTTTGAGGTGCCCCCCCCGCAACACCCAGGCAGGCAGGACCCCCCCAGCACATCATCCCCCTAGTGGGGAAAAAAGGGGGGCGATCTGGTCGCTCTGCCTGCACCCTGATCTGTGCTGGGGGCTGCACAGCCCACCCAGCACAGATCAGCTAAAACAGCGCTGGTCCTTAAGGGGGGGTAAATGGTGGGTCATCAAGTGGTTAAGGACAACCGAGGTGACATGTGACATGATGAGATAGACATGGGTATGTACAGTGCCTAGCACACAAATAACTATTCTGCGTTCCTTTTTTTCTTTCTCTACCTGAAATAATTAAATATCAGGTATGAAAGTGGCTGACTCAGTCCTGACTCAGACAGGAAGTGACTACAGAGTGACCCTCACTGATAAGAAATGCCAACTATAAAACACTTTCTTAGCAGAAAACGGCTTCTGAGAGCAGGAGAGAGATAAAAAGGATCAATAGTTAATACATTTTAGCTCTGTCATACTTCAATGATTGTGTCATCGAGCAAAAACAATAAAACAGTTACAACTTAAAAAGTAGATTTAAACATAAAATAAAACCGTGGAATATCTTAAAAAGTCATTTTAAGGAGAAGGAAGATAGAAACAATTGTTTATTTCATTTGTTTATTTTCACCTTAGGTGTCCTTTAAATACACTTCTGTATTACCAGTTAGACCAAATAAGAGATGCTCTTCTTCTCATCTTGTGGGTGCTGTGGAAGCCATTGTAGTGATCCAACACAACTTTTGAGCCTTAGGCCATTTTCACACCAGCAAAAGCATTATAGGTGCAGTTCACTATAAGTGAGGCTCTTTAGCGCTCACTTCCTGTGGCCAAAATAAGAACTGCATGGAAATGTATTGAAAACATACGCTTCCATGCATGTGTACCACAACAGAAGCGCAATACAGTTTGAAAAATCTAACTAACTGTAGGGCCCCCTAGGTGTCACCATCTAATACTCCCTTGGATCCCTGCAGAGTTTTGCCAATGGAGCACACTCACCTGCCTCATCCGTCCACTGGCTTGCTGCTCCTGTGTCTTGTATCCATACCCACTAGCAGCCTGCACCCTGTGACGCAACGGCATGTACATTGTATGACCACATGTATGCGGCAAGGTCAGATGGTAAAGGTGCCCTGATGGCTGAAGAGAGGACGCAGGAAGAGTGTGCTGGTGGGCTGGTGAGTGAGCATCCTGCTGCCAACACTATGCCCGAGCCTGGGGAGCACTATGTTAGGTGGAGGAAATTATTACACAATAATATAAAAATATAATAAAAAACACTTACACTTTGTCCCAATTATTCAAAAATACTTACCCATGTCATTGATGTTTTCCCATTGCTATCATAGCACAGACATAGGAAGAGCTTGGCTTTTTAAAGGAACCTTAGGGGTGACCGCTTAAACCAGACAACTAAAAAGATGTGGGTGACAGAAATGGGAATTCTGCAAGTGAATGTAAGGAAATAAAACTGATACTGATATGGTGATACCCTAAATGACCCTGATTTCTCTTATGTTTTATTCAATTTACAAAAGCTGAAAAATCACTGAAGAACATGGAGTACAACCATCCAAGGAACTGCCTCCGGATGTATTTCGGAAAGCGGAAATGTTTTGTGTTCGATCTGCCGACTGCAGATAAGGAACGTCTCCAGGCGCTAGAGGAAGTGTCCGAAGGGGAAATCAATCCTAACTTTTTGTCTCAGAGCCAAAAGTTCTGTGACTATGTTTTCCAGAACTCTAAGGTGAAGAGGGTGAAAGATGCAATGATAGTCACGGGACCACGTAAGTTCATCTATGGTTCTCTAAAGGGAAATTAAACTACATACTAGAGATAGTTTGCAACTGGCGGTAATGCTAAACACAAGAACAACTGGGAAGGAGAGAGAAGAAAAAGGAATGGGCAAAGAAGGTGAGCACTGTAGATAGAGCTGGAAGTGGGTTTGAACACAGAACTGTCAGAAAAAGTAAACAGAAGGCATTTTACTAGCACATAAGACCAATCCAATACCAGAGGACTAGTGGACAAGGTGAGCCAAAGGAAGGGCATTCAAAGCAGACAAGTGAAGATTATCTGATGGGGTAAGTAAGGGAGAGGGGACTTGCAGAGATAGGAGCACAGGAGATGGCTGAAAAGATGGTGGCATAAAAGTGGCAAAAAGGGTGAGCACATGGAAAAGAGACTGCCAATACGGTGGTGAATATAGGAAAGGGCATAGACAGGGAGGATGAAGAGACTGGCTGAGTTGGAGAGTACAGAAGAAGAGGCTGGCAGAGGGAGTGAATATAAGGGGAATACCACAGAAAAGACAGGAGAACGCAGAAGAGGGGACTACAGGAACCTGGCTGAGAAAGTGAGCACTAGACAGGCATGGTGGAGATGTTAAAGAGAGGTTAAGAACAGGAAAGGGGACTGGCTGAGAGGTTTAATACAGAAAAGCAGACTTGATGACAGGGTCATAACAGGAGAGGGGACTGGCTGAGAGGGTGAGTATAGAAAAGGGGACTGATTGAGAGGGTGAGAAGAGAGGAGGGGACTGTTAGAGGGGAATGGTTGAGAAGGTGAGTAGAGAAAAGGGACTGATTGAGAGGGTGAGAAGAGATGAGGGGACTTTTAGAAGGGAATGGCTGAGAGAGCAAGTAGAGAAAAGGGGACTGGCTGAGAGGGTGAGAAGAGATAAGGAGACTGTTAGAGGGGAATAGCTGAGAGGGTTAGTAAAGAAAAGGGGACTGGTCAAGAGGGTGAGAAGAGATGAGTGGACTGCTAGAAGGGAATAGCTGAGAGGGTGAGTAGCAGCAGGGCGCCTGGTCCACCAGGCCGACCAAGTAATTGCCTGGGGTGCCATGTGAGAGGGGGTGCTGCCGCGGGGGAGGGGGGGACCCACCAGATTGTGGGACCACCATGGGAAACTGGCTTCCTGCGTCTGATAGACGCCGCACCACTTCTCTCCCGCAGCCCGCATCTCACCAGGAGTCTTTCGGCAGGCAGAGCAGGGCTACGGGAGATGGCGTCCAAAGCCCTGCACTGGAGACTATTTGTGTCTCCAGTACAGGCTTCAGGTACCATCTTCTTATAGCCCTGCTCTCTGCCTGTCAGCATGGGAGATTCATAGCCACTGGCTGCAGGCAAATCATCGGGGAAGCTGCGCATTGGAGGAGTCTTCTGCAGGTAAGTAAATGCTTTTTTTTAAAGGTGCATTAAATTTTCTGGTGAAATGCTGCCCACATTACGATTATTTTCTGGTGAAATACTGCCCACATTATAGATTATTTTCTGGTGAAACATTGCTGCATTACGATTATTTCTAGTGAAACATTGCTGCGTTATGATTATTTTCTGGTGAAACATTGCAGCATTAAGATTATATTCTGGGGATACATTGCTGCATTACGATTATTTTCTATTGAAAGATTTCTGCATTATGATTATTTTCTGGCGAAAGATTACCACATTACGATTATTTTATGGTGAAACATTGCTGTGTTACGATTGTTTCTAGTGAAAGATTACCGCATTACGTTTGATTTCTAGTGAAACGCTGCTCACATTAAGATTATTTTCTGGTGAAAGATTGCCGCATTAAGAATTACAGCGCTGCGCAATATGTTGGCGCTTTATAAATACAATAAACAAATAAATAATAAATAAATGAATATTTTCTGGTGAAAGATTGCCGCATTACGATTATTTTATGGGGAAACATTGCTGCACTACAAATATTTTAGGGTGAAAAATTGCCGCATTATGATTATTTTCATGAGGTGGCACCACGGGGTTGGGGGGGGGGGGGATCCAAAGGTTTTCTTAACTGGAGTGACAAAAGTGGTGAGTAGAGAAAAGGGGACTGGCCGAGGGAGTGAGAAGAGATGAGGGGACAGTTAGAGGTGAATGGATGAGAGGGTGAATAGAAAAAAGTGGACTGGCCGATAGAGTGAGAAGAGATGAGGGGACTGTTACATGGGAATGGCTGAGATTGTAAAAGAGAAAAGGGGACTGGCCAAGAGGGTGAGAAGAGATGAGGGGACTGTTATGTGGGAATGGCTGAGAGGGCGGGTAGAAAAAAGGGGACTGGCTGAGAGGGTGAGAAGAGATTGAGGGGACTGTTAGAGGGTAATGGCTGAGAGGGTGAGTAGAGAAAAGGGGACTGGCCGAGAGGGTGAGAAGAGATGAGAGGAATGTTATATGGGAATGGCTGAGAGGGCGGGTAGAGAAAAGGGGACTGGCTGAGAGGGTGAGAAGAGATAAGGAGACTGTTAGAGGGGAATGGCTGAGAGGGCAAGTAGAGAAAAGGGGACTGGCCGAGAGGGTGAGAAGAGATAAGGAGACTGTTAGAGGGGAAGGGCTGAGAGGGTGAGTAGAGAAAAGGGGACTGGCTGAGAGGGTGAGAAGAGATAAGGAGACTGTTAGAAGGGAATGGCTGAGAGGGTGAGTAGAGAAAAGCGGACTGGCTGAGAGGGTGAGAAGAGATAAGGAGACTGCTAGAGTGGAATGGCTGAGAGGGCGAGTAGAGAAAAGAGTGACTACAGAGAGGATTGTCTGGCTAAGAACACATGAAAGGGCAAGATAAGATTATTATTATTATTATTTATTTGTAAAGCGCCAACAAATTCCATGGTGCTGTACAAAGTAAGGAACAAAATTGAGGCACTTTAAATAATACAGACAATGGTGTACATCAAATATAGACAATGGTACAAAATACAGAATTGGTAATTACAGTGACAAGTGTAACACTATAAATTAAATGTACAGTAGAATCCCTTTTATAGTAAAAATGGTCAAAGTTGCTAACTATTAGTGATGACGAGCGCAAATTTCACATAATCATAATTTTGCATCGTAATTTGAAATTATGATACAAAACCGCAATGCAAAATTTCAGGAAAAATCTTAATTAATTTTGTTTGTAAACGTAAATAGCAATTTTTGCAATTCTGCATCATTTTTGCTATCATCACCATTTTTAAAATGCAAAGGAAAAATTATTTCTAAACTGTAATTTTTCCACCAATTTTGCATAATTATGCACAATTGTACGTAATTACACAAATTACAAATGGAGGACTATTTTAGGTAGATGAAATTATTACAAAATAATAATAAAAAATAATAAAAATGTACACTTTGTCCCAATTATTCAAAAAACACTTAAAGAGGAACTCCAGTGAACATTTTTACTGTTGGCAGGTGATGTAGCTGCTCCATGGTTTTTTGGCAGTTGGAAACAGCTGTAAACAGCTATTTCCCACAATGCAGCAAGGTTCACAGACAGGAAACTGCCAAGAGTACGTACTTTTCTTGTGGGAGGGGTTTCTTGTGGGAGCAGTTTCACCACAATATCAGTCATGTAGCACCCCCTGATGGTCTGTTTGTGAAAGATTTCTCATGTAAAAGGGGGTATCAGCTACTGATTGGGATAAAGTTCAATTCTTGGTCAGAGTTTTTCTTTAAGCATGTCATTGTTTTTTTACATTGCTATCATAGCACTGACATGGGAAGCGCTTGGCTTTTTAAAGGAACTTTATGGCTGACCATTTAGGGGTTCCAGCCCACCCACTTGTGTCTCTGACTGACATATGACACATAAGCTCGGCCACTTTGCACTATAGGTGGGTAAAGAATACCGCAGGGGCCAAAAAACTACAGCAGAACTTCTATTTTATCTGGGTTTACTATACTAAGCATTACTTCCATATACTTGTAATGGGGCTTGGCCGAGACTTGGACATTTAGTTTACTATACCCAAAGTATTACTATACCAGCAGTTACTATAATGAGATTATTATGTATAACAAATTGGAAGACACAAAATGATTAATAAATTCCTACACACCAAAGGATGAGAGAGCCCTGCCCTTCAGAGCTTACAATCTAAAGCACAGAGAATGTGAATTATTGATATATGCTCAGATCACTCTACATGATAGACACATTCTGCAGGAAAAACATGCCATGCACATCCTTCAGAATTTAGCTAGTTACACTTTCAGAATTCAAACATGTAATGCTTACTGTATTTTTCTTCTGAGCAAACCTAGAATTAATAATCTTTATAATCACTCTGGAATGCACAAGCCTAGAAATGAACACATTGTTGCGTGAGCACAAATCCGAAACTATTAAAAATCAATCAAACCGCTGTGGGCTTCAATCTACTGCAACTCATGTACTTGCTTCACCTTAGATCTACAGTATGTCCTGTTCGATCGATACAAAATCAATTGAAAGTCAATCAATGTGACATTTTGGGGTGGAAATAAATTCCCAGCAGATGTTATGATATGTTATGTTTTTACCAGTGCTGTACCTCCATTATACCCACCTTTTGAAATTTCAATTATTACCTTTATTTAGATGTTATGATAGTCATGGAATCTGCTGGGAATGGAACTGGAAAATACTGTATATTCCTGCATATAAGACTAGTTTTTAACCATTGAAAATCTTCTGAGAAGTCAGGGGTCGTCTTATACGCCGGGTGTCATTGATGCCGGGTGATACGCCCTGTCCTGTTACCGCCTCTCAGATCTCCCTGCTGAGGGAGCGCAATCTATTCTTCTATACCGCTCTGATAAACAGGTAGACAAGGAGAGCTGACCAGTCTACTTAAGGAGAGTTGACCAATGCAACAAGTCAATTGACTATATACTGTTATATATTGGGTAACACATACAGTACAGCACCAGTATCTGTTCATACACAGCACCAGTATATGATTTAATTTTAATTTGGTGTACGTTGAAAGAGGGGTAGTCTTATACGAAGAGTATATCCAAAACGCTATATTTTAACTGGAAAAGTTGGGGGGTCGTCTTATACGCCCAGTCGTCTTATACGTTGGAATATACGGTATATAAGTATATAACTGGAAAATGATAAGTATATGGACACTTTAACCCCCTCCCGCCTGCCAAATGCCGATTGGCGGTGGGAGGGTGGGAGCTACAGGACCGCCTAACGCCGATTGGGGTCAGGTCCTGTGGGTGGAGATTAGTGGGGATCGCACGTGTGTTTATGACATTACCACTAGAGATGGCCCAACCTTGGAGAACTCATGGAGAAGCACATGATCAATTTGATCAGCTGATAGATTTGTAAGGCTCTGATTTTCTGGTCATGATCATGTGTTAAACCAGGAAGTCCTCACAGCAAATCAGAGGCTTACAAATCTATCAGCTGATCAAACTGATCATGTGCTTCTCCATGAGTTCTCCAAGGCTGGGCCATCTCTAATTACCACCAGCACTTTATGTTCAACTGCTTAGTGAGGGAGCATGTGATTGTTGCTGGTTTTCTAGGCTATTATATAACAATTAAGTCCTTGTGCCTCTTTCCTTTAATAATATTTTTTTCTAATTTAGGCTATATTTAATTTTATACGTTTTTTTTTCCCATTCAGGATACTTATCAGTTGTTGATACAGTGCCCCTACGAATTCATTTTGTGAAGTAATTTCAGTTTCAAGGTATCTTTTGGACTGTAATCATCTCTTTAAAATCATTTACTTTTTTATTTTTGAAGGATTGGGTGAGCTGGCAAAAATTTACACCGAGGCCATAACCTCTTCAAATTTTGCCTGCATGGAGGATGCTGTGCTTTCCCTATCTGAGAAAGAGAACAAAATGGCTGTCCAGGAAGCCGCCCAGTACTATGAGGACAGGATGAAGGAAGTTGTGCTGCCCACTGAGACACTCGACCAGTTCCTAGACTTAAGCAAGAAGATCAAAAATGATGCTGAGAAGATATTCTTGAAAAGATCCTTCAAGGATGAAGATCGCCACTTTCTTGGAGAGTTTCTGGTGAGTCTTGATGTAAAAAGGATGACTCCTTATAGATCTTTTGCCACGAAGAATGCAGATTTTACTTCGTTAAAATATTTGCAACTTTCTGATATTTCATGGTAGATCACATTCTATTGAATAACCCATATAGATTGCTGCTGTGAAGAAATAGTGGCATTCTCTCTCTTTTAGTTGGTAACATTTTGTTTCAAGCTGCCATAATAAGAGGGTTTCTCCTGCTTGTGTTAAAGTAAAATTAATTAAAGTTAATAAGAAGCCTTTCAGCAAAGGAAAATATTTGGATGGAATTCCTACAAGTAAATTCCAAAAGTTATGCAAAATTATGTTTTTTTGCATAAACAGTGAAAATGTTTGCTTGACGTGCTTGATGGACTGTAGAATTGTATTAAAGTGAAAATGCAAAGATCCTAAGAAAAAAATCTAAAATAAAAAACACAACAATTCAAAAGACATTGTAACATATGGTAAACTTATTATTAAAAAAAAATGCAAGAAATTACAAATTTGTAATTTAGCAATGCAAACGTATCATTCGTGAAATTCAGAATGTGTTCAAAATTCCTTGCGAAATTTCAGAATTTTGGCAGATTCTGAATTTGGTAATTCCAACCAACCATTCATTTTAATCAAGTTATTGTATAGTAAGCTTGAGAATATATTTCAGCAACTGTGGCACTAAGCAGTGGTCTTTTGGCGGGTTAAGGCTGTTTTATCTGATGTCCTGATTCAGAAATCTGACTTCTAAAGTTCTCCCAGCATAAGTGATGTCATGCGTTTTTTATGTAAAAGGGTAGACTAGTACAAGAAGCTATTTTTTAATGGGCACCAATCGCAAAATGCTGTACACAGCTGTCAAGTATACTTATTTCTGCTCCAAGTAGTAACTCACATTGTGCTCCACCCTAATGGTTTCACTGCCAAGACATCCTCAGAGGTGGAGTACAGGTAGAAAAACATTGTCATTGTAAAGCACTTAGTAATTGATATTGCAGAAGCTTGACTGTAAATTATATCCTTGTCTAATATTGCATGATTGGAGGAACATTAACCTCACTTAACGACCGCCTAACGCCGATAGGCATCGGCGGGTCGTTAGCGGTATAGCGTGGGAGCGGCCTTTCCATGCCAGTTCATGGAGGGTGTCTCCGTGAACAGCCGGAGAGCCGCCGATCACGGCCAGGGCCGGTTTAAGCAACAATGGGGCACTAGGGCAAAATAAACCTGGGGGCCCCCCCAACAGATACCCCGGAACAAAAATCGGCATTAAGGGGCCTTTTTTACAGCTGGTATAGTCAGGGTGTGAAGCCCCAATCGGTCGGAGCTCCACATTCTGGCTACCCCAGCCTGCATGGGGGACAAGGGGTTAAAAACTTGAAATGACAAAAAATACAGGGAGATCGGGAGCCCAATCTGGTGTATTAACGTTGGACTGACGTCAGGTAACTAGTAGTATAAGAATAATACTCACAAGTGTGGGTTGCTGTAGGCAACCACTCGTCTTGGCATGTGGGGGAGTACCGCCCTCGCTCGGCCTTTTCCCGTCCGGTTTGGTCGTCACTCCAGAAAAGTTCAGATATGACAGGGTATACCTGGTATCTGTGGATCCTCTAGGGGGATATAGCGTAAACTTGAGAATGGTTGGAGGCGCCCGTGTCGGATCGGGAGGACTATAAATATCGTCCCCAGTTTGTGTGCATGTATGTGGTACTGATATTACCGCTCTACAACTTTAAAGGTAGCCTACCTTATTAGTAGTAATCAAACCATATGAAAGGAAGTTCAAAGTTTATTGGTGCACATCGACAACGCGTTTCACGGTCGTAGCCGCTTCATCAGGTCATATATACGTGCTGCAGTATCCTGTGGTGTGCTTGGGCGCCCAAGCACACCACAGGATACTGCAGCACGTATATATGACCTGATGAAGCGGCTACTACTAATAAGGTAGGCTACCTTTAAAGTTGTAGAGCGGTAATATCAGTACCACATACATGCACACAAACTGGGGACGATATTTATAGTCCTCCCGATCCGACACGGGCGCCTCCAACCATTCTCAAAAAAAAAAGGGGTTAAAAAGTTTCAGGAGGGGGGACCCCACATAATTTAAAAAAAAATAATTCCTGCACTCTAAACATAAAAAAAAAATTGGGAAAATAGGAAAAAATGCCAGGGGTCTTCATACAGCCATATTGCAGCTGTATATCATCCCTGGCCAAAGCACTGCGGCTGCATATGGGCCTCCTGGAGACCCCATCAGGAAATTTATTGCTCTTTCTTTTGATGCATGTAAAATTACACTACCGTTGGGTTTGCTACTAAAAGAGACATTTACCGCATTTAAAAGTATACTTCTTTCGTTTGAAACTTTAAAATCGATTTTCTCAAAAACTATAAGGTCTTTTTGAAAAATTGTTTTTTCCTCTTATTCCCAATGATCTCCTTAACATATCCTGCAAATTTAGGGTTTCTAGCATTTAAGGTGGATTTGCTATTAACCATTAAAGTCGGCGGGATTTTAAATGTGTATTTTTTTTCCTTTGAAACTTTAAAATCAGTTTTCTCAAAAACTATAAGGTCAATTTGAATTTTTTTTCCTCTTGTAGCTACTGGGGGCCCCTACAAGCTCTGGGGCCCTGGGGCAATTACCCCATTTGCCTCTATGGTAGCGCCGGCCCTGATCGCGGCTCGCCGGCGAAATGTAAACATGCGGGGAAGAAATCCCCGCTGTTTACATCATACGGCGCTGCTGCGCAGCAACGCCATAAGGCAGATCGGCAATCCGCGGCCTCTGATTGGCCGGGGATCGCCGGCATCTGATAGGCCAAAGCCTATCCTAAGATGCGCAGGACGGAAGTCCGTCCTGCACATTACAGAGCAAGAGGGAGAAAAATTCCAGTTGGAGGCAAGCACTTCCAAAAGTATAAAAAGCTCTTTTATTGAATCATCAATAAAAACATGTGGCTATACGGCGACAGCCCGCTGTTTCAGGACTCAGCCCTTTCTCAAGCCGAAGTGCCCACAAACTGACAAAACAAACACCATCCTTATATAGTGATCTAACTTCCCCTTTATACTTTTGGAAGTGCTTGCCTCCAACTGGAATTTTTGTCTACTGGATCCCAGGTGTGGGGAACCCTTGAGGCTTGAGCACGCCATTCCCCCTTTTGAGTGAGTGCCACTCTTTTTACCACATACTTAAAGACTGCTGTCACACCATAGAGGATGAGCACCACGGGGGATACGTTGTCTGGACAGATACCGGATACTTTTTCTTATACGGAGGAGCATGCAGCTCGGGTCCTGGCAAGGACGGGTGAGGGTGCCCATTTTTTACAAAAACCGGATGCTAAACCTTTAAAGCGAGAGCTGGAGATTATGAAAAAGAAATGGGTGGAGCTGGACATGCACGCCAAAACATTGGCGGAATATTGCCGCACTAGAAGGATTCCAAGGACAATTCGCTCTCAGGTGTCACCTATGATGTTCCTTGGTGACCAAGACTTTTGTTCAACATTTGAGAGGATATGGAACAAGGCGGCTTTTGACACCATGATCCTCACTATAGAGAGGATCCATCAGGAATTACCTGTATTGGAGAGAAGGAGTCTAGCCTTACTCACCCAATTAACAGCCATTCTACCAGCTGAGGAAATGCAATCATTTGTGGATCAGTTGGCGAAAAAGATGGTGGCTCACACAAAGATGATAGAGGAAACCAAACGTTCTAAGTTCCACCGGGATGCAAAACTGGAATTTTTGTCTACTGGATCCCAGGTGTGGGGAACCCTTGAGGCTTGAGCACGCCATTCCCCCTTTTGAGTGAGTGCCACTCTTTTTACCACATACTTAAAGACTGTTGTCACACCATAGAGGATGAGCACCACGGGGGATACGTTGTCTGGACAGATACCGGATACTTTTTCTTATACGGAGGAGCATGCAGCTCGGGTCCTGGCAAGGACGGGTGAGGGTGCCCATTTTTTACAAAAACCGGATGCTAAACCTTTAAAGCGAGAGCTGGAGATTATGAAAAAGAAATGGGTGGAGCTGGACATGCACGCCAAAACATTGGCGGAATATTGCCGCACTAGAAGGATTCCAAGGACAATTCGCTCTCAGGTGTCACCTATGATGTTCCTTGGTGACCAAGACTTTTGTTCAACATTTGAGAGGATATGGAACAAGGCGGCTTTTGACACCATGATCCTCACTATAGAGAGGATCCATCAGGAATTACCTGTATTGGAGAGAAGGAGTCTAGCCTTACTCACCCAATTAACAGCCATTCTACCAGCTGAGGAAATGCAATCATTTGTGGATCAGTTGGCGAAAAAGATGGTGGCTCACACAAAGATGATAGAGGAAACCAAACGTTCTAAGTTCCACCGGGATTCACAGGATTATAAAGATGGATATATCTATTTGTGGCAAAAGATGGTCCCTGCTAATACCATTAGAAGGTACAATAAACCCAATAGACCTAAGGGAAAAGTACCACGTCCCCGAGGAGGTAATCCAGGATCTTCCTCAGATTTTTTGTCCTCTCGGGAGAGTTCACCCACAGGAAGAGGAGCAGTCGGAGGGGCGGAAGTAGGGCAAGGTACAAACGCACGAAGAGAACCCAACAGGAGCCAAATGGAATTACGCAAGAGGCCGTGATAGATCAACCACAGTTGGTTGTCAATATTTCTGGACATGTATTGACACCAACAGAAGAAAGGATCCTGAACTTTGGTTTGAACTTCAGTCCCACCAATACTCCTGACTTCTTTAAGTTAGATCAGGAACTCTTTAGATTTTTTAGGACCATTAAACTTAAATATTTTTTTGGGATGGCTCCACAATACAACAATACAGAGGAGGGACGGGATGAGTTCCAGTTTACCTTGAAAGAAACAGGTTTAAGAAATAGGAGTCAGTTTACTCCCTCAGGCAATATGATAATAGATAATTTTTGCACTAAGGTAATGGAAGATCTTAAAATGCTAGAACGAACACAGCAGAGGACAAGGACACAATTTAATCTCACCAGAGATGAACGAATAGCATTGGACAATCTCAAGAGGAGAACTGAATTGACCATCCGTCCAGCTGATAAAGGGGGTGCCGTAGTGGTGCTAGATAGCATCTACTATGAGGAGGAGATCAGGGGACAATTGGCACAGTCTGAGATTTATTGTAGGATACAAGAGGATCCCATTGTTTCTATACAGGGAAAAATTAAAAGCATAGTTGAAAAAGCAAAGTCCAAAGAAATTATTGATGAGGGTCTAGCCAAATTTTTGATAGCAGAAAACCCTATACCTCCAAGGTTCTATACTTTGCCTAAGATTCACAAGGACCCGTGCCGTCCACCGGGGAGACCCATTGTGGCCGGCACGGGTTCGGTATTTGTGCCCATTGCCCAATTTCTGGATAGGATATTACAGCCTATTGTTCTGACTCTAGATTCATACATCAGAGATACAGATATGTTTCTTCAAAAGATCAGGGACTTAGAGATTATAGGGGAGGATCTCCTTCTAGTGACATTGGATGTCGAGAGCCTCTACACCTCCATCCCACATGATGGGGGTGTAGAGGCCATAGACTGGTTCCTGATGACTAGGTCAGACGTGTCTAGCGACCAACAAGTGTTTTTGTTGGACTTATTGAATATTGTTTTACGCTGTAATTATTTCTCGTTCCAGGGTGAATTCTACTTGCAGCAACGGGGTACGGCGATGGGGTCGAACGTGGCCCCGTCCTATGCTAATCTCTATATGGGTTTGTATGAAGAGGCTTTTATATATACAAATCGTCTGTTTCAGCAATATGCCAGATGTTGGCTGCGCTATATAGACGACATTTTTTGCGTGTGGGCGGGGCCACGGTCGACCCTTGATGCATTCCTGTTTAATTTATCCCAGAGCTGCAATGAGATTAGACTGACTAGCCATATTAGCCCTGATAGAGTCTCTTTTTTAGATACTTCAATAGAGAGAAAGGGTGATGTCCTTGTCTCTGATCTGTTTGTGAAAGACACTGACCGTAATTCTTTGTTACATTATGCTAGCTTTCATCCCCCTCATGTTAAAGATGCCATTCCAAAGGGACAATTTAAAAGGTTATCTAGGATAATATCTGATCCAGATACATTGGAGAGACGACAGCAGGACATGGACCTAAAATTTCGACAGAGAGGATATCCACGACAGGTAGTGGGAGAGGAAACTCATTCCCCTAGGAAGATCCACAAGCAATTTAGGCTCCCATTTGTTTCTACCTACAATACATGTAGTCAGGAGGTTGGGAGGATCATTAGACGCCATTGGCGCCTATTAAGTGAGGCCTTTCCACGCATTCCAGAATTTAGATATCCTCCACTTCTGTCCTTTAAAAAGGCCCCTACTGTTAGGGACAAGGTGTTCCATCATGCCACACCATCCTTGGAGACAGGTAGGAGAGTGGGAACATATCCGTGCCTCGGGTGCCATCTTTGTGGACATGTCATAAAAGGCTCAGAGTTTAGACACCCTTCTAAGGGTACTAAATATGGGATCAGGGATTTTTACACATGTGATTCCAGTTATGTAGTATACCTACTAAAATGCCCTTGCGGGTTGGGATATGTTGGGATGACTACCCAAAAAATACGAGACAGGATATGTTCCCATAAGAGTGCTATAAGGAATGGAGATAGGAAACAGGCAGTCTCAGCTCATTTTCTTGAAATGCATCATAATGTATCCCAACTCCGTGTACAGATTATTGATGGAGTTCCACATAGTTGGAGAGGTAGACATAGTAGGGTGAAAGAGCTATTAAAAAGGGAGGCTGGGTGGATTAGAAGATTGGGAGTGTTGGGGGAAGGGGGGCTAAACAGAGAATATGACCTTGGTTTTTGCATCTAACTAGATCTCTGCTTAGGACAAAATGTGTTGCATGCTCCTTTAATGTATATATTTGCTCTTTATATGCAGAGCTTCATCTTGCTGGTTTGTGGGGGGATCGTGGGAGAGTTTATGGCTTAACACTAATCGCTGTGCCGCCGCTGAGAGGTAAAGTACTAATGTTCTGTTTATGTTTATGTGTGACGCTGGTTGCTATGGACGCGCTTCCCGTGAGCTGATGGACAGCCCTGATTGGCTGCTTTAACAGGCGAAGTGCACGCTGGGGCTGATGAGTGTGAGTGGCGAGTCCCCGCCTCTTGGGGGTGTCGGCTTCATGACGCCAGCCGACACTGTGCGCGGATTGCCTGACCCCGCCTTACACATGACGGGGATGAATAGTATAGCACACGGGAGCCGGACTGGCTCTGACGTCAGTAGTGGTGGCCTCTCTGCGCCGTTGCAAAGATACAGCAGTGTTAATATATAGGCCACATAGTCTGTGCGACTAGAGGTGGATATTTGCATATAAGGCCAGGAGTTCTCTCTCAGGTCCGCTTGTGATACCAGGTAAGGTGATTGGCTGCTGACTTTTTGAATTCATTGGTTAAGGGGAAGTTAGATCACTATATAAGGATGGTGTTTGTTTTGTCAGTTTGTGGGCACTTCGGCTTGAGAAAGGGCTGAGTCCTGAAACAGCGGGCTGTCGCCGTATAGCCACATGTTTTTATTGATGATTCAATAAAAGAGCTTTTTATACTTTTGGAAGTGCTTGCCTCCAACTGGAATTTTTGTCTACTGGATCCCAGGTGTGGGGAACCCTTGAGGCTTGAGCACGCCATTCCCCCTTTTGAGTGAGTGCCACTCTTTTTACCACATACTTAAAGAGCAAGAGGGAGAGGGAGGTAAGGAGAGGGAGGGCGAAAATGGCTGCGGAGGGGGGCTTTGAGGAGCCCCCCCCCCGCTACTCCGTAATAGCCGGCGGCGATCAGACCCCCCCAGCAGGACATTTCCCTAGAGGGGAAAAAAGGGGGAAAGTCTGATCACCCGGTCACAATCCTGATCGGTGCTGCGGGCTGTAGAGCCCATGCAGCACCGATCATTAGAAAACCCCCTGGTCCTTAAGTGGTTAAGGACCACAGGCTTACACCCCCCTAGTGACCAGGTGATTTTTTACACTTCAGTGCTCTGCAGCTTTAAAAGCTTGATACAGAACCATACAACTTAGCAGCCAAATTAATCTTTGCTCCTTGTCTGCCCATCAACAGGGATTTCTGTTAGTAAACTCTGATCGCAGCTGCAGGCATTACTTTTTTTTTTTTCTATAAATTGTATTGTCTTTTTTTATTGATAAAAATTGTTTTTTAAATTTTTTTTTTAAATTTTACTCCCTCCCCCAAGAGCCAATCAGGGTGATCACCTCTTAGCCTATGAGAGGGATCGCATTTTGAGCCCATCCAGGGGACAGCCAAGTGAAAGGGCTGTCCCCAGTACAGCGCTGCAGTAGATCGCAGCACTCTAAAATGAAAAGAAACTGCCTTTTTGTTTTCAGTCTGCTAGCGGCCTCTGGCAGACTATTGACAGCTCCCTGTTCCACCAATCAAGCGAGGATGCGCACATCGGCGCGAATTCCCCTGCAAAACACTTCCACAGGACTTGACGCCAATCAGCATTATGCACTCCTCAGGGAGCCACTTTGCAGCTGCCAATCGGTGTTAGGCAGTCGTAAGTTGGTTAAGCACCCAATATTGTATGAATATGTGCAATAGTGTCAGGCAGGGAACACACTTGACTGTTTTCGTGCGCGTTTTCTGCACAGAAAAACTGAGAACTCATGTTAATCAATGTGCTAGTACACACTTACTGTGTTGTTCGCGCGCAGAAAAAAAACCTGACATTCTGCATCCTGATTCTGCACATTTTGGCAGTTTCCTCTATCATTTACATCAGCTGCTGTGAAAAAACGTGCGCGTTTTCCTGCATGGAAACACACTTAGTGTGCAGAAAAAGTATGCAGAAAAACGCGTGCGGAAAACTGAAAGTCAAGTGTGTTCCCTGCCTCAACTGCCAAGGTTCCCTACAGTGCAGGTCAGTAGACCAGCAGGAAAGGCTTCTGCTGACTGAAGGCATACATTTGTGAGCCACAGGTGGAGTTTCCACACCTGGTGTGTAGCTTTAGCCATAGAGGACTTAAGAAGCTGTGCTCCATTTGCAGAAACCCCACCTTTGTTTGTCAGAAGCCTGATCTCATGAAACACCTCCCATCACTTATTGTTTACAACAACTAACCGTCAAGTAGTGAGACAGTAGGCAACAAAGGTCAGGTCGCTGTTTCACACTCTGCATCAGGGTTGGCAATATCACCTTTTTGTGTCGGGAGATTCCTCTTAATTCCTGCCTAATCTGCTAAATGTGGATTGGGAAAAAACATGGATACTTAGGAAGAGGGAAGCCTCTGGATCCTGCACAGGCTTCTGTGTCCTCCTGACCTCCACTGCTGCCACACGCAGACCCCTGGAAGATATCCAATAAGAGCTTGTTTGATATTTATCGTGGTCAAACTCCACACATGTACGAATGTGGCCATGAGGCACAAGCGGCTCTGCGCTACTGTGCAGGCATGGCCATACTCATTCGAGCACAGGACTGCCACACTTGTGTGTGAAGAGTAGCATGGCCACTAACTTTCTGAGGGCCCTGTCAAGCGGTGGTGGGCTGGAGGAGGACAGCGGAATGCCTCTGGAGAATCTTCCTAGGTAAGAATTTTTTTTTATTTGTGTGTGTGTTTCATGCAGCCAGGTTCTCTTTTAAATATGCCAAAGATAACAACTGTGAGATGCAAAATTAAACATTACACATGACCGATATTTTTCCTCATCAGGAAAGTATAAAGAATATGAAAGAGGTGTTTTCCTCAGCGAATGAGGAGAAGTCTCGGGAGAGATGTAAAGTTCTCATTGAGAAGTATTCTACAAACTTTGAGAAAGCTTTGGACGAGGGAGTTTATCTCATCCCTGGTGGACATGCTAAATATAAGGAGGATCTGAAAGCCATACTAGAAGCGTATAAGACGGAAAGTGGAAAAGGTGTAAAGGTGGGTGGACTATACAGAGTATCTAAAAATTATGGAGAGTTTAACTCCAGACCAAACCCTTATTGCTTTGCCTTGAATATAGCTGGGAAGAGGTAGGAGTTCTGTAAGGGTTAAATTCTGTCTGTATTCCCCTTGACGAGATTCCCTTTAACGTAGTATGAACCACGCAAAGTGACAGCAGAATCGCTCTAGTACTTAGAAATAATAATATTAATAATAATAAACACTTATTTTGCAATAACACATTTTTAACTGTGCTGTAATTTGTTCTAAATAGTTCATAAACGATAAAACGAACTTCAAGAAAGGAAAAAAATATATACCTTTTGACTATAAACAGTGTGTACTAATATTTTTATACCTTAACTTGTCTATAATCTTTTATGTTGCAGTCATCGGCAAAATAAATTAGCGTAGCCACTTCCTGTTTCCTAATCTCCCCCCTGCTGTCCTTAGCTGACAGGCAGCATCCTGGACTTAGAGTCCCTTCTTTATGTGTAGCAGTAAGGTATTGTACCGTGTTAGCCATCAGTAAAAGCAAGAATTTTAAAATTATAAATGGTATCGTCCTGATTTAAAATTCTTTCTTTATGTGTGTGTACCCCAGAAGTCATTGACTTTTTTGTGTTTTTGACCTGCATATGCACAGTTACAGCTAGCTGGTGATTGTTGGACTACAATGTGGCACAAATGAGCACACCTATTGTGACAATGAGCAGATGTTGACCGGAAACTAGTCTAGCATACATATAGGACTCTTCTGGCAGCAGGACACAGTTGTATACTCTGCTCAGATTGTATCCATGGCTCTGCGAGTGACTGCTATCAGATTTGCTAGTTGTCTTCTTGTTTTGACCCAGCTCCTATCATCAACCTTGTTGTATTCTGCCTGCCCGGACCCTTGGCTTGTATTACAAACGTAGCTTATTTGCCATCTACTGTGTGGATCTTGACTTGTTTAACAATTCTTATCACTGGTACTGACTTTCAGCTTGCTTCTAGACTAGTTTCCTATAGGCAACAGTTTGCGAAATCTTCATACATCTGTTCTTCCTGTCTCTTGTGGGTAGAGCCATAGCTAGAAATGAAAGGCCCCATAGCAAATTTTGTTCATGCCCCCCCCCCCCCCCCCGACCACCATGATGCCTATTGCCTAACCCTAAGGATTTTCCTGTTGATTCTTAACCCTAAGACCCCCTGGACAATGTGTAACCCTAAGAAGCCCCCCACCTCCATCTCCACATATACACACACACAAAATGCCTGACCCTATCTGCTGATAATATGGGCCCAAATCACTGAATTTCCTTTCTCAGTCAAATACAAAGTTACAACAAGCATCGTCCCACCCACAATGTTACAACAAACATCCCCTCCTCCCACACACCCCTCACCTTCTTCCACAGAGAAAAGGTCCAGCTGCTGCCCTACCTGTGGTCACCTGACCCAACTAAAAAGTGCCTGCACCTCACCACATACACATACAAGACTGGGGGAAGCAGGAGTGGAAGGTGGGCAGCAACAATGAAGCAGTCAATGCTGTCCCAACAGACCTTTAGATCTCAGAGGCCAGGCAGCATCATCTAGCAGAGGAGAAGGTACTGGCAGTGCACATGTCAGTAGCGTAGCCTCCCGCTGGGTCTTCCATCCTGGACTTGCTCATTGACTGCCCCTTAAACTTTTTGATCCCAGCGGCATCTGGCATCAGGGAACACTTCCTGCATACACTTTGTCACTTCATGGGATAGGCTGTTGATGGGGCTGCTCATATCTTCTCCACTTCTCTGATGCCAGGTGCTGCTGGGATCAAACAGTCTGACAAGGAAGTGAGCAAGTGCAGAACAGAAGGCACTTAGGGTGAGAGGCTGCACCACTGACACGTGCACTGGACACTTGATTCTCTTTGCTTGCTGAGGCTGGGTGGCTGCTGAAGGTAACCTTCTCCCCAACAGCCTCTTGACATGGCAGCATCACTATTGTAGCCACATGCAACCAGGCAGGGGTGTAACAATAGGCCCTGCAAGGGATGGAGCTGCAGGGGGGGTCAAGAAGTCACAGAGGGCCCTGTCCTGAGAGACTGGCAACTAAGGGCAAGGAGAGAAAAAAAGTTCTGCTTTCTGCACAATTGTTCTAATGCCTGCGCCTGCTCTGCCACTGATAAGGAATCATACAAAGTTTTGTAGACAGTCCCTATTCATTGTGTTGGGGAGGGGGCCCCATCCAAAGTTTTGCAGGGGGGGGGGCCCAGTGATTTCTGGTTATGCCCCTGCAACCAGGGAAAGAAGGATCCCATAAGACCACACCAGTTCATAGAATAACCAGATAAACTTTACTGATACATAATGTTACAAAAATATTGCTAAAAACTATTAAAAGCAGTAATACCAGAGTGAACAAACATACCTGAATTGCTAAGATGCATGACAAATCTCCCAGCTCTCTCACCCCTATATAATTCAACCATAAACAATGATTGAGCAATATAAAGTGTCAGTGCAAATTGATCCACATAAACGTATCCACTTAAAAAATCTCACTTATAGAAAGTGCAATTGCTACAAAAATAGGCAGCACGCAAAGCTGCATGAGAAAGAATAAAAGACCACGTGAATGCCAGAAAAAAAAGAACATGTGAAAAACAAACTGGAGATGAAGGACAGCAATAGCCCCACAGACAGGAAATAGAAATGCACCTGGGTAATACGGGTCCATATAAGACCAACAGAAAGTGGTAGGACAAAAGTGAAAGCAGAGAACCGCTAGAGTGAAGAGTACAAGAAAAAGAGGAGCTCACCAATTGCTGCAGGGGGAGGAAGCTGGCTTCACCATGGAGACTACCCCCTCGTCGTATGCTGTGATGGTGTGACCGGGCAGACAGCTGGAAAGGAGGCGTAGCTAAACACACAGCTATGCAAGAGGGGCAAAGCTATGTGTGGGAGGGGCGGGACTACGTGCAGGAGGGGCAGAACCACAGCCAGTGCTACTCATTTGATGGAACTATAAAGTATGTGTCAGGCACCAGCAGTCAGGGGAATGTGCAGAAAGGTGGCAGGTGGAAAATAGCCCCATTTCACCTGCCAACTTCTCTGCAATGCTGCTGCGATGGGGAGGGGCCCATGGGTGGGGGTGTCACTCTGGCAATCCTGGACGGGCCCTGGGCCTATGATTTTAAAAAAGCACAATTAACATAGGCAGCAGGACAGAGGGCCCCCCTAGTTATGGTGAAGGGATCCGGGCCCCATAGCAATTCATATGGTTGCTATGGTGAACCCTATGCCACTGCTTGTGGGTTGATCCCGGGGGCTGCAACCTAGTGGTTATGAGGCAGCAGAAAAGTCCAATTCCACCCAGGGTAGTTGCACATTGCTTGTGCTCTGGTGAAGGCCACCTAAGCTGGTCACCCTGGGAGAGCCTAGGCTTACAAGTGGTGTGACGACCAATAGTGCTCATAATTCCTTCTGTTGTTGTCACGTGCTGGACAGCAGAGCTACAAGATAACAAAAGCCATACAAATTTAGTGTTGTCATGCTGAATCCCCACCCATATTATTTGCTCTTTGACATGCCTCTTAAGTGTGGAGCGTTAGCAGATAGCTGCTGCTTACACTGAGGATCTTGAAATACATATTTCTGTGTCCATCAATGCAGCAGATAGCATAAGTTCCTTCCAATATCTCTGTTACTGGGATGGTTTGGAATTATTAAAATGTTGATGTCATCAGAATACGCTAAACAATTTTTCAAAGTGAACTTGGTCAGAGATAAAGACGGTATATGTAGTATTGTCTAAAAGTCTTAATAATGTAATCTTGAGAAAAGTGATTGAGAGTTTGGCTTTCTTTGAGGACTTCAGGTAACCTTGGTTTGAAAATTGACCATTAAACACTTTACTACAAAGGTGATGTTAAATTTTTACTATTAATGATGTTTTATAGGCTGAAGAGGTGCTTCAGGAATTCCTAAAGTCTAAACAGCGCATAGAAGCTTTGATAATAAAAGAGGACAATGCCTTGACCCAAAGAGAGAAGGAAAAGGAAGGTGAGAGACAGCCTTATCATCTTCTGTCACTTTTTTTTCCCTGAAACCCTTACTCCCTATGTTAATATAATTGTTGTCAGTGTCACCTCTTTGCTTTTAACAAAGCCTTTGTTCTTCTGAAAAGGCTCTCCGCTAGTATTAGGAGTATAAGTGAGGTTGAGCAATGACATTGTGTCCTTCACATTTAGCATTCTTTTTATATGTACTCAAGTATAAAATAATGTCAGGGTGGCGGGAACATTAGGTGTGCTGGACTTTGGTGTGAGTCAGCTCTTCTTTCACCCTTCCCATTCTAAGGTGCGCTCAAGGCAGGGCTGTGGAGTTGGTACAAAAATCTTCCGACTCCAACTCCGACTCCTCAGTTTCTGAAACCACGACTCCGACTCCAACTCCAGGTACCCAAAATTGCTCAGACTCCGACTCCTCGACTCCGACTCCTTAGACTAATGCTTAACAGGGCTTTGGATTTTGTACAAAAATCATGCGACTCTGACTCTCGACTCCGACTCCTCAGTTTCTAAAACCACAACTCCGACTCCAACTCCGACTCCGGGTGCCCAAAATTGCCCCGACTCAGACTCCTCGACTCCGACTCCAACTCCGACTCCACAGCCCTGGCTCAAGGTGGTAGTTGTGTCGTGGTTATGATTGGTTCGAATTGGCCTTAGGTCAATTGGGGGGAGGAGGGGGGGGGGTTGATCCTGGTATATGACTGTAAATGTATGTTCTATAGCTATATACTGTATACCTGTTTTCTTTTCACGCTTCTATAGGTGAAAGATGAGAGCCAAATTGTTTAGGCTATTGTTATATACGTTTCACCTTTCTTTGTTCGTAAGTTAAGTGTACGGCTACTAGGTGATTGGAACCTCGACGGGGTGTTGTATGATAAAAAAATAAAATAAAAAGAAATGTTTGAAAAACACTAAAAAGTTGGATATTGTGCATTGTTTTTTAGGGCAGTAATATTATTCAATGTCTGTACATATTGGCCATTCTGACTTTTCAATAGAAATGCATTTATTTGAAAAGAAAAAAAAGTATATCAGGCCTAGTGTAAAATAAATGACCCCTCAAAACTCAACTAATCTGTAAAGACCATTCTATGTGGCATTATGATGTTAAAACAGAAAATGACTTTCCCCTAAGACCTAGGTTCTCAACATGTGGTACCCCAGGGGGTACGTATGATGCCTCCAGGGGGTACTCAGGCTTGATATACTTAATCAAGAATAACAGGCAGCAAAAAGTCCAATTCCACCTAGAGTTTTAGAAAATGATAAATATTATTGAAACAATACCAAATTAGTGTTTTAGCTAATTAAAAACAATAGTAAATGCTAGTAAATTGTTAGAACTAATTATCATATACTATGATTAAATATATATTTGTCAAGGGGTACTTGTGATAATGTTTACTATGCTAGGGGGTACTTGGTGAGTACAGGGCTTTAAAAGGGGTATATACCAATACAAGTTTTCTTCATAAAGCGCAAAAAGAGAGTGCACACCAATATTATGCCTGGTAAACAAATCACAACTTTCCCAAGTGGTGCAACAGAAACAGATTAGGTCTTGATAAAGCCCCAGTGGCGGGGCAAAACGATCGTCGACCGCTACACCTCCGCGCCACCGGTTGACCTCATCTGTATTGCTGCATCAGTTGCCTTTGGATGTGATAAGTATTATCTTTTTACTGCTGCCATGGTTTTTGAAGATATTAGATTAAAGTGTTAAAGTTTTTATCATACAAATGAATTGCTCCTGGACTCTATATCTGTTGTGTGGAATACATACCAATAAAATGTTAAACACTGCCCTAAGACACTTGAAGGGCCAACAACATCATTGTCAGCTGTGTTGTAAATTTCGCTTTTACTAGTTCGAAGAGTGCACCAAAAGTAATATGCAGAGGCTGATTTATAAAATATATCACCATGGGTTACCCTATTCTCCCCATGGACTTTGACCCATGAGCCTTTGGTGCCTTTGCCCCTGTTACAAGTCCACAGGTTATCCTTCCCGATCTCTGTATGATGAACATAATCAAGTGTCATGCAGGAAAACAGGAAGTAGAGAGGAGACGGCTACTGGCGGGGACACATCACATGGAGGAAGTGAGCAAGTGAGTTAATTACAACTCACACCCCTGCCAGTGCTGCAAGGGTTACAGGAGGGGAGCCCATGAAGAGGGAGGAATTATGTCGGCCCTCTCCCCACTTTTGCCAGGCAGCCCGCAGAAGGGAAATGAGTGGTGGCCAGGGAGGGAGGGGTGAGATGCCACCTTGGCGCATGATGCCGCTTGAGGAAAAGGCATCACCTGGCTTCATGGGCAACCTGTGGCTGCTGCTCGCAGAGTAATTTTAGGCAGTCAAGTGACAGGTAGAGCAAACTAAAATAATTTTTCTGGCTTGTTTTTGATACATTGAACTAAGATGTAACATGTTGGTTTACTTTTTTCGTCAGAGGAATACTCAGCTAAAAATTTGAGAGAAATGGAGAAAAAATTGCAAGAGTTGGAAGAAAGTCAGAAGAAGCAAAATATGGAGATGGAAAAGGCTGGCTTCCAGGAGACCATCAAACAGCTAATGGAGAAGATGTCAGAGGAGAGGAAGTTCATGAATCAAAAACTGGAAGAAGCTATCAGTGAAAAGAGCAGGGTAATAGTAATGCATTCATATATATCAGTGCACTGTGCCACAAAGGTAGACAAGGAGATGTCACAACTAAAATATGGTTCACTTTGGGTGGCCAGATAATTCCCATGCCACTAGTTATGATGGATGAACATCCAATTTTCGCGTTTGAGAATGCGTTTGAGAATTTTCCGCAAATGTTCGTGATCTGGCCGTTTGCTGCAGGCTCTAAAGATTCAAATGGGTAGGAGAACTTCAAAACTTTTAGAGGATCTCTGCAGCCACAATTTCTTTAAAAAAGGTGTAAAAAGTGTACCAAAACCTGAACAGTGGCATGGCAAAGGAGGATCAACTGTGAAATAGTGGGCAAAAAAATACGTATTTTGCGCAATCACTTTTTTAATGGTTATTTGTAAAGTTTAATGGCCGCCAAATTTAGAGGTTAATCGCAAAGCCCCCACACACGCTACAAACACCAAATGGTGCTAGAAGCACCCATGGCACCCATCTAAGCTGGCACCCTGGAACACCCACAGGGATCTAATATCAGGTGCTGTGGATGCTCCAGGGTGTCGGCATTAGTAGACGCGATAGATGCAGAGGAGGGACAGGGAGGAGAACAGGAGCCCTGCAGGGACAGAACTAGAGCATAAGCATCTTTAAATTTCCCTCCAGGCTCCCCATTGGTCTGTTAATAGATCGATGGGGAGCCTAGAAGGAAATTTAAAGATGCTTATGCTCTAGCTATACTTAGTAAAAAAAAAACTTTACAAGGCATGATCCAATTAGCCCCAAAAGGGAAAAAATTCCTTCCCGACTCCAGATGGCAATCAGATAAAATCCCTGGATCAACACCACTGGGCATTACCTAGTAATTATAGCCATGGATGTCTTTCAATGCAAGGAAAACATCTAAGCCCCCTTTAAATGCAGATATAGAATTTGCCATATCTACTTCCTGTGGAAATGCTGCATTCCACATCTTAATCACTCTTACTGTAAAGAACCCTTTCCTACATAAATGGCTAAAACGTTTTTTCCACTATGTGCAGATCATGTCCTCTAGTCCTTTGTAAAGGCCTAAGGACGAAAAGCTCATCCGCCAAGCTTTTATATTGCCCTCTGATGTATTTATACATGTTAATTAGATCCACTAAATTAACCCAGTTTATCTAACCTTTCTTGGTGAGACCTTCCATCCCTCATATCAATTTAGCTGCTCATCTCTGCACCTGCTCTAAAACTGCAATATCTTTCCTGTAATGTGGTGCCCAGAACTGAATTCCATTTTCCAGATATTAGAGCACAGGTGTCAAACTCCAAGCCTGGAGGGCCAGATCCATGCCAGTGTTTCGGATGGACTGAGAAAGAGAGAAATGGGTTCTTACCTGATGGACCACACCTTTCCTGTTTCAGACCCATCAATTAGTTTGAGTTGTGCCAAAAATGTGTGAGGACCTCGGCCCTCCAAGGAACGGTTTGACACCCCTGTATTAGAGAGTTAAACGGGCAATATTATGCTAGCATCTCGAGTTTTAATTTCCCTTTAATGCATCCCAAAAATGTATTAGCTTTAGCTGCAGCGGCTTGGCATTGAATATGACTATTTAACTTGTTGTCGATGAGTACTCCTAAGTCCTTCTCCAAGGTTGATGTCCCCAACTGTATCCCATTTATTTTGTATGGTGCTAGACCATTGGTTCAACCAAAATTCATGACTTTACATTTTTCAACCTTGAATTGTATCTGCCATTTATATGCCCATATAGCCATCCTATCTAGATCCTGTTGCAATATGTCACTATCTTCCTGAGAGTTGATGATTCTGCACAATTTTGTATCATCTGCAAAAATAGCAACATTGCTTTCTACTGCATCTACTAGATCATTAATAAATAAATTGAAGAGCACTGGATCCAGTACAGACCCCTGTGGGACCCACTGCTAACAGTCACCCATTTTGAATATGATCCATTGATTACAAATCTTTGTTTTCTGTTCATTAGCCAGTTCCCTATCCATGCACTCTTCCGCAGTCCTTGCATCCTCAACTTTTGCACCAGACTTTTGTAGGGAACAGTGTCAAAGGCCTTTGCAAAGTCCAAGTATATCACATTTACAGCATTCCCAATATCCACATTACCGTTCACTACCTCATAAAAGCTGAGCATGTTAGTCAAACAGGACCTGTGTTTATTAAACCCATGCTTATGCTGAGAAATAAGATTATTTTCTACTATGAAGTTGTAACGATCGGTGTAACAGAGAGGATCTGATTATTGGCGATCTGCAGTATCACCAAAAATACAGATATATACCTGATTATTGATGATCTGCAGTATCACCGATAATCAGATATATCACTAACCTCTGGACACCTGAGGTATGAGTGTTTGGGTGCAACAGTAATACTTTGAGGACAATACCTGGAGTACAGGTACAAAAGCAGTAAGGAATACTGCGCAAGAGAACAAATTCCTTCCAGTAGCCAGAGAATCTCCCGAAGGGAGGAGTCAGGCTGGGGGTAGGAAGGACCAGAGCGTGAGTGACACCAAGGAAGGTGTCACTAACTGATCTGTGAACAATCTCCTAACTGGGGAGATAGTTCTCGAGGTCGGGCAAGCCAGGCCGGCAACACACAGACAGATAATGTACACAGACAGAAGGCTGGTTCGGTAATCCTAAGGAACGCAGGGTTTGGCAACAGAGTATCAGATATAGCGAAGTACCGAATCAGTGATCAGAAGAGTAGTCAGGAAAGCAGAAATTCATAACAGATAATAAACAATGCCTAATCTTGGGTGTGAGCTCCGTGATCATCAACACCCTGGAACTAGTCTGGTATATAACAGAATGGTAACTCAGATTCCTAATCTTGGGTGTGAGGTCCTTGATCATCAACACCCTGGAACTAGTCTGAAGTATAACAGAATGGCAACACAGATTCCTAATCTTGGGTGTGAGGTCCTTGATCATCAATACCCTGGAACTAGTCTGAAGTATAACAGAATGGTAACACAGTATCTGACAATAGGTCGAGAGGGCTTCCACGTAGTGATCGCAACGGCAGACAACCAAAGAATGATCAGCACCCAGTATATATAGTAAGGCGCTTTCCAGCGCCTCCCCTAAGTGCTGGACCAATGGGAACTGGTTGAATCGTCAGTTGACCAGCTTGGTCAGCTGACTCCCTTCTGGCTGTCATAAAAGTTCTGCCTCTCAGCGCGCGCGCGCGCGTCCTTCTGAACCTGTGTGGACTATCAGTCCCAGCCACACCAGACATGTGTTGTAAAGCACCCGTCGCGCTGGACGCGGAACCGGCCGCACCGCTATCAGAGCATGCGGCGGTTTCTCCGCGTTCAGCCATACTAGTGGATGTAGGCCTACGCGTGCAAACCGCCGCGTTGAACGCGGAATCAGCCGCCTTGTTCTGAGTACACGCGGCGGCTTTTCCGCGTTTTCTCACAGAAGTCTTGTATAGTATCCCTTAGTAACCCCTCAAATAGTTTGCACACAACTGATGTTAAGCTTACAGGTCTGTAATTTCCCAGATCTGATTTTTTTGCTCTTCTTAAATAATGGGAAAACGTGGGCTGTACGCCAATCTACTGGAACTCAGCCAGTTGAAAGGGAGTCACAAAAGATAAGATAAAGGGGTTTATCGATAACTGAACTTAATTCCCTTAGGACCCGAGGATGTATGCTATTTGCTATCATAAGTTTTTTACTATCGATTTTCTCCAAAACTACAAGGTCTTTTGAAACATATTTTTTCCTCTTTTCCCCACTTTCCTCCTTAATATACCCTGCAAATTTGGTGTAGCTAGCAAGTGGCTTTACTCTTAACCATTAAAGTCAGTGGACATTGAATTTAGTGTTAAATGTGAACGCAAACTTTTGACAAAAAAACTCACTTTAAATGTGAACAGCCCAAGTTCATTGGGACCTGCAGAAGATGTCAGTACTATATAAATACTTAATAATTATAAGGTAAGACATTAGACTAGGATTTTTGTAGGGATTAGAGATGGCCTGAACAGTTCGCCAGCGAACAGGTCCTGGCAATCATGGGCTGGTTGAAATTAACATTTAATGCTATTTTTTTTGGTAAAAAATTTGCCTTTGCATTTTTTAAATTAAAGTCACTGTCTGTGGTTCATATCAAAGCCCCATATGTGCTAGGATCCTCCTGATCCCCACTGGTCTGTTATTAGACCAATGGGGAGCCTTGGAGCCTAAATTTAAAGATGCTTTTTGCTCTAGGTATACTGCTGTGCGTCGAGGAGCGGCGGGTGCATGGAGCAATGGAGATCTTTAATCAAGATCAAAAGATAGAGGATATTGGCTTGGGACTTTTCCGAGGCTATTGGCGTGTGAACCCCCATGGCATTGTTGCACCCCACCTCCCCCTGTGGCACTGGAAGTGGGGAAAAGCCCATTGTCCATGTACGTTGGGGGAGAGAGGGATGCTTGGCCATCCCTCTCCTCCGGAGCCCCCCCCCCCATACCATAGACCATGCGGGCTGGTATAGCTCAGGGTGCGAAGACTCATACAGCCGGGGCTCCGCATTCTGGCTATTCTGTCAATTTGGTGTTTCTAGCACATTCGGGGGCTTTGCTGTTAACCACTAAACTCGGCAGCCGTTAAAACATTTCCCACACTCAGCACAAGAACTTTAAAATTGATTTTTCTCAAAAACTATAAAATCTGTTTGAAAATTGTAATCCCTGTTCCCAATGTCCTCATTAGAATACCCTGCAAAGTTGGTGTTTCTAGCATGTATGGGGCTCAGCTTAGCTATTAACTGCTAAAATTGGCGGCCATTCCCCTGCCATTTAAGTCTTTGGAGCCCCCCCCCCACACACACACACACACACGAACAGCCAGTTCACAAACATTTGTGGTAAATTTGCATTCTCATTCGCAAAGGCAAAATTTGATGTTTGCTACATCATTGGTGGGGAGTGGGACTAGATTATTAGCTGCTCAGAGGACAGTCAGTGACATGACTATGTACCCCGTAAAGTGCTACAGAAGACAGTAGAGCTGTATAAATATACAATAATAATATGAAAGGACATTAGACTATGATTATGGTCAGAATTGGATTGTAAGCTCCTCCAAATACAGTCAATGACATGACCATATATGCTGCAAAGTGCTGTAGGAGCTTTTGCTGCTATATAAATACATAATGATAATATAATAGGGACCTCACACTATTACATACACAAAGATGTCTGCGCTATATCCAAGATACATTTCAAGCGTGGGTGCCCTACAGGTTGCACAAAATTGCTGCTCCACAAACCTCCTGGGTTGGTTGGCAAAAGTGTCTAAAAAGAAGCATGGAAATAGAGGGCTCTCTTGTGCATTAAACCTTTTATTCAGAGCAGATAATTAAAATTGCACTTACAAGAAGATGGCAAACATCAAACATATCATACTTCAATGTGCAGGATCAAGGTCTCCTCAGAGTGCATCTGTCCAAAGGATTTCCCACTCACTGCATCAGATCTGATGAAGGCAGAGTTCTGCCAAAACACGTAATGATGCAATTGGCACAGTAAACGATCAAGCTCCTCCATCTGCAAGCGCCCGAGGAACATCTACACTGCTGGCCACGGTGCCACAAGGGGGAAATCATTAGGATAGATGTACTCTGAGGAGACCCTGATCCTGCACATTGAAGTGCGATATGCTCGATGCTTGCAATCTTCTTGTAAATGCAAATTTAAGCTCAGTTTGTCTTGCCTGGGCTACCAAATAGGTCAGAAATAGCCCTGTAGAAAACAATACCTTTTACTTTTAGGGCCCGTTCACACTTAAAAATGCTCCAATTCAGTAGGGCAGAAATGGATGTGTGAACATATCATATGGCAAACACAGGATACGTTTATGCTTGCCAATTTTAACAGAGCAGAATACGTAGCAGGAGCAGATCGCATGTTCCTGAACGGCATGATTTTTCCGTAGCCCAAATACGCCGTGGATGCTCCAATAAGTGCAATCCTATGAGAATGGACAGTGTCTATTCCCACTAGGCTACTTTACCCATTTTTCCTGTTCTACTCACCTGTCATCTGTGTTTCTGGTCTCTATTCGCATCCTCCACATGCACTGACCACTGGGCTTGGTGACTGGGGCTAGTATTGGGGCCCCGGTAGAACCATATTGCTTTCATTTGTTTACTAAGGACCAATGGGAATCCTCTTTAGAACCAGGGAAGATTTTCATTGGTTCACTGAGTGGTGGGCCAATGATAATCCTCCCTGTTTCTAGGTAGGATTCCCTTGATCTAGCCAATGATAGCCTTATGTTGCTGGGGCTCTAAACTTATCGTTGCTTGTGCCTGAGCCAGCAGCAGTAGCAGCAGCGGGATGACTCGAATAGCAGCAGTGGCGATGTAGGTGATAGCGGCGGACCAGATGCACAATGGTGAGTAGTGTGAATACACTAACCGTACGCTGCTACAGGGCACAGCACATCCACCCAGGATACACTGAAAGCCCCATTGTGCTTCCCGCCTATAGTGTGGGAACCTAGCCTCATTGTTCTCCCTAAGTTCCTGCATCTAACACAGGCATGGGCAAACTCGCCCCCCCAGCTGTTACGGAACTACAAGTCCCACAATGCATTTGCCTTTATGAGTCATGACTGTGGCTGTCAGACTCCTGCAATGCATTGTGGGGCTTGTAGTTCCTTAACAGATGGAGGGCTTGCCCATGCCTGATCTAACATTTACTTGCCTAAGATGTTATTTTAAACAGTTTTAATTAGAACAAAATGGCTGATCTTGCAGATTGTGTCATTGGAAATTTTAGGAATCAAAACATACAGACTGAAAATGCCATGTTTCTTAATTTCACTTATTCCTGCTCTACATTCATATACATTGTTGTGTATTGACAGGAAGTTCAGTTATACGGACAGCAAGGTCTGCAGAAACACGCCAACATGTACCAGGAACAGATTAAAGACTTGCAGCAAGAGAGGAAGAAACAGAATGACCCAACGTGGTACGACCCTATTGTGAACACCTTGAAACGCGTTGCCAGTCAGGTGGTTCCTGGGATCATCAGTGTTTGGGGAGATGTAGTTAAACAGTCAGTCAATGATTATTGGATGGACTATGAAGAAGATGACTTTTGAATTTATTTTACCTGTAATATTTACAGACACAAAACATACACAAAATTAAAACTACTGTTAGTGGAAATCTAGACAACATTTTTTTTAAGTTTTTGATAGAGAGGGAAGGGTAATAGCTGAACATATATATCTTCTATTTCTGTCTTGATTTTCATTAGGAAGTTTTAATTGTATTTCCTGTCTCAGTGATTGTGGACACTTGTGATGAGCTAACATGGCCAATTTAGTTTTGCCATAATTTTCACACAAATGTGACATTTTTGATGAGTATATTCAAGAAACTATATGGACATGAGAAAGCATTTTTTCACCAAATGTATTGAACACATTTTCAAAAAAAGTGCTTATTTTATTGCAAAAATGCTATTATATTTCTATGCAAAAATAGCAAGTCAGGCAAACAAAAAAAGTTTTTGATTTGAAAATGTGACAATTCAAGCTCAACATTCACAGCGAATGTAAAAAACACTTACCCTATATATTTTAAATAAAGTGGAGTATTTTATACTCTGTTTTAACTTTACAGTGCTTTTGTTTTTTTATGTAAAGTTAAGAAATAATAGAAAAGAAACATAAGGTCTGATACAATTCACTGTTTCTCCTAAGTTTTCTCCTAGGTGGTATTTCACATCTATTAATAAAATGCCTTTTAACCTACCCAGCGTTCAATTTCCCCAGGATTTCTGTGCAAACAGTGATAAAATTTATTTTTAAAACTTTTTTTTTTCCTGTAACTTGCCAAAATGTGTCAAGCAAGGGTCTAGTATACAGTGCAGGAGAGTATTGATGTGTATGCATGTTTATACTGTTCACAGCATGTTTTTTTAAACGGACATTTCTGTCCATACCGCTAGGGAGGTTAAAGAGACTCTGAAGGGAGAATAAATCTCGCTTCAGAGCTCATAGTTAGCAGGGGCACGTATGCCCCTGCTAAACCGCCGCATATGCGCCGCTAAACGGGGGTCCATTCACCCCCAATTCCCCCACTGCGACACTTGGTCGCAGGCTTGGTCGCTCCTGGAGGCAGGGCTAACGGCTGCAGCCCCTCCTCCATTCGCGTCTATCAGCCGCGCATCACCGCCTCTCCCCCGCCCCCCACAGTGAAGGAAGACTGAGAGGGGCGGGGGAGAGGCGGAGATACGCGCTGACAGACGCGCGTGGGGCAGGGCTGCGGCGGTTAGCCCTGCCCCAACCAGGAAGTGCTCCCCCGCTACACGGAGGCGGATTTGGGGGTCAAGGGACCCCCGTTAAGCCGCAGGATAGCGGCGGTTTAGCAGGGGCACACAAGCCCCTGCTATATATGAGGTCTGAAGCGAGATTTATTCTCGCTTCAGACTCTCTTTAAGCAACAGGCAAGAAAATACTCAGAATAATTTAGGCAGTACTTTTTCTCCTACTTTTTGGTACTTATTCAATTGCAGAGTAGTGAAAAGTTATTTAAAATAGAACAAAATTATCTCCTAGGAGAAAACTTAGGGGGAATGTGAATCGGATCGGACCCACAGAGTCGTAGGGATTAAAATGGGAACATGTGAGCAGGGGTGCTCAGATACCCCTTTTTAAAATCCGAATTGATTCGGATCCAGATACCCAGATATCCGGATCCAAATCGGATATCCGAATGTTCTGGTATCCGCATACATGCGGATATCCTAATGCATTATCCGGGAAATCCGAACTGATTCGGATATCCAGATAGAAAACCGGAAGTGGCCTTTAACCACTTCGCCGCCCGGGTACAGCCCAAAGCAGCCCTCCGCTACCGCCGCTGCCACTGATGTCCACGCTCCCTCTTGCACGTGCGCGTGCTCCAACGCTCGTGCACACCGCCGCCTGCTCACCCGGAGATCAATGAACGGGAAAAAACATTCCCGTTCGTTGATCTCTGTCCCCCAGCAATGATCGGTTGCTTCTATGAGAAGCAGCACGATCATTGTGAAAAAAAAAAGTTTTCCAGCCTCCCTGAACTTCTTGCAAGCGTACTTCCTATGCTTGCAGGACACATTTACAAAAAATTACTGTGGCCGTCTTGTGGCCAAAAAGTAAAACTACACCGAAAAACATTTTTCATATACAAATACATTACTTTACAATATAAATGAACTCATTAACTGCCGCACTCCCCAATTGTTACCAATTTTTTTTTGTAATGAAAAAATAAAAAAAATTACAATTAAAAAAAAACATAGTTACCTTAGGGACTGAAATCTTTAAATATTTATATCAAGTGGGTATAACACTGTTACTTTACTTAAAATATGGGCTTGTAATTAGGGATGGATTCAAAACTAAAAAAAATGCACCTTTATTTGTAAATAAAATATTGTCGCCAAACATTGTGATAGGGACATAATTTAAATGGTGTAATAACCGGGACAAATGGGCAAATAGGTTACATGGATTTTAATTACAGTAGCATGCATTATTTAAAAACTATAATGGCCGAAAACACATTTAGAATAAAATAATTCTTGGCATAATGTACCACCTAAAGAAAGCCTAATTGGTGGCGAAAAAAACAAGATATAGTTCATTTCATTGCGATAAGTAATGATAAAGTTATAGGCGAATGAATGTAAGGAGCGCTGAAAGGTGAAAATTGCTCGGATGCTGAAGGGGTAAAACCCCTCAGTTGTGAAGCGGTTAAATTGCTTCTAAAACGTTTTTTAGGGTAAATGATGCATGTAGCAAGAAGAGAAACACTAACCAGAAGAGAAACATTAATTGATTATGTGGGGAGTTAAAATACAAAAAAAAATGGCTGTAAATTAACATCAGGACTAGGTTCCAGACAGCGGTCGTGCAGCTCACATTCTGTCCAAAGTCCAACCGCACAACTGGGACATGACAGTTTTCAGCCCAGACACCTCAAAAAAATTATGTCAGAATTGTGTTTTGGGTTAAATATAGGTGTATCAGCACAGCACAGCAGCAGTGGCCTGTGGCACCCTGGCGGCGGGAGCAGCACAGGCAGCAGGAGCAGGGCAATGCAGCAGCAGCAGGTGTAACGTGTGCCAGGAGCATGCCAGATGTGGCACGTGTATGTGACACGTGGCACATGTACGTGGCACATAGCGTTGGTACCACGGCTGTAAAAAAATTGTGAACCAGGCAGCTTAGTTAGTAATAGTCAACAATCAGGAGGAGCCAGGAGTTTGTGGTGGTGGTGGTAAAGGGTGGTAAAGCAGACATAGTGATTCCCAGCCACTTCATGTCTCCCTCTTGCCAACAACAGGGAAAGACTTGCCAAACAGGGTCTGGCGGTGTTTTTTCCTTGCATGGGAAGCGGTGGAGGGAGAAGAGAAGGCCACTGAGGACTCGCTGCCTGAACAGGCCTCAGTGTCGGCAGGAGTGGCAGAGGGGGTTCTGGTGCTCTGACTCTGACCACTGCCAGCGCCAGCTTGCTTCAGCCAGAGGATGTGGGGTACTAGTACTTTATTAAAATCAGGGTTGGACTTTAAAGCAAATCAGCACAGAGTGACAGACAGCAGAGGAGAAGACAGTGCACACTAACTGTCTAACTGTCACACTGAAACTGCTCAGCACAGCAGCACTGCTCTAACAACTAACTAGCACTGCAGTACTAACTATACAATAACACAGTAATCCTATTCCATAACCTATACTGTAGCTAAGGCTAACAGCAGGCCAGCAGCAGCAGGCAATGGCCTGCACACACACACAAAACCTAGCAGCTGCTGCAGCACACAGTCTAATTGTCACTGAATGAAATCAAGCTAGCTAACTAATAAACAATAGAACAATAGTGTAGTGAAGGTGTTTAGCACTGAAAAGCTTTCGTTTTTTTCGCTGTATAAGAGCACTTGCTAGGCCAGCAGCACTGGAGCCTGTCTCTCAGTGAGCAGTCACAAGCAAGGGCGAGATTTCTCATCATGGCACCCCTCCTTTATACAGGGGGCTGGCCAGGGTTCCCTTCTGTGATTGGGTGCTAGGGCTTAGACTAGGAGCCCTCTGATTGGCTCAATGAGGTCAGGAGGGGCTGGCCAGGGTTTCCTTCTGTGATTGGTTGCTAGGGCTTCTGTTGGGAGCCCTCTGATTGGCTCAATGACGTCATGAACGTCAACTCCTTAGTTAAAGGGGAACTTCAGCCTAAACAAACATACTGTTATTAAGTTACATTAGTTATGTTAATTAGAATAGATAGGTAATATAATCTTTTACCCACCCTGTTTTAAAAGAACAGGCAAATGTTTGTGATTCATGGGGGCTGCCATCTTTGTCATGGGGGCAGCCATCTTTTTGGTTGAAAGGAGGTGACAGGGAGCAGGAGACACAGTTCCAACTGTCCTGTGTCCTGATAACCCCTCCCAGCTGCACACACTAGGCTTCAAATTTCAAATTCAAAATGTAAAAAAAAAAAAATTGCACCAAAACAGCAGAATGACAACAACAACATCAGAAATCCCATCATGCTTTGCACAGCATAAGGGGAAAACTGCCCGGGCAGTTTTCTTCTGTGCAGCTAAAAATGAGGCTTGTATAAGAGAAACAAAGTTCTGATGCTGTGAAACTGTTAAAGAAACACCAGGCCTTTTCAGTGCTGCTGAGTCGATTTTTAGTCTGGAGGTTCACTTTAAGGTATCCGGATTCGGATATCCGACCTCAGTATCCGACCGGATTTCGGATCTCAGATAGATATCCGAGTTTACTCGGATAGCGCTACACGGATTCGCTCAGATATCCGGAATCCGAATCCGAGTTCGGATAGCGGAAAAAGTTTGTATTATATGGGTAGTTCGGATATCCGGAGTCCGGATGAGCACCACTGCATGTGAGTGAATGAGTCAATAATGGTTACAGAGTTTTCTAGATTAAACTGTATGTATATTTAAACATAATATAAAAATATTTTGCAAGAACCAGTACTACACAGTTTTGTCATTCAGTAAGTAAAAGTCATTCTATTTTATCTGCCATGTAAGTATTCTTTCTTTGTAACCTAACTTGCATCTGTCAGGTTACTCTTTTCTCAACCTATATCACTTGTCATGTGACTGCAGAAAATCAGTAACTGTTTGTTCAACCACATTAGCATGAAGCCCCCCATCTCCAATCCCCTCCAACACATAGGTGAGAGGTGTGATTATGCTACTTCAACAAAGGGATTGAAAACCTTGTAAAAAGATATGACAAATGCTCAAATACAGGAGGTGACTAGGGGAAGAAAAAGATCGGAAGATACAGTGGCCCTTATTACATTCACTTCTTCTCCTAAATGTGTTCCTAAGTTATATTTTCACACCTTATTGATGCATTGCCCTTTAAGCCCCCCGCAAGCAAGAAAACAATGTTGAAAAGTGATTTTAAACACATGATGAAAATGTACCATTATCTCCAAGGAGAAAACTTAGTAGAATAAGTGAATTGAGGAAGGGTCAGTGACCCAAATGCAATTCACTTTTTCTCCTGAGTTTTCTCCTAGTAAATAATTTTTCTTCACTCACACCACTTAACACTGGTGAATGTGATAATTACACAAGGCCCCATGCAGTCATAGCAAGAAATCCCCAGGCCCATAAGCAAAATTGCCATGAGGCCCCAGCCAAAGCATGGCCAGTCACACTTGTCCTTCACTCCCCCTCCCCCTTTTCCTAGCAGAGTGAGTGCAGGGGGGCAGTGTAATCAGGGCAGGGCAGAGGCAAGAGAGGCTCCAGCCTCAGGGTGCAGTGTAGGAGGGGGGCGCACCACTCACTCAGCTATCATTCCCCTATTGTATTTGAAGCAGAGAGAAATAAGAAAAGGGGATACATGGCAGTTACTGCAAGCCAGATAACTAGAGATTAATATTGGGGGGGGGGGGGGGGTTGGTTGGGGGCACTAGGGGGCCTCTTAGTCTTATAGCAATCAGTGTGTGACGGCTGGGGTGGCAGGGATGGAGGGGCGCACTTTGGCGTCTCAGCCTTGGGTGCTGGAGGACCTTGTCCCAGCTCTGAGTGTAATATTTACCTGCCCCAGCACTGCATCAGCTCTCCTCTTCCTCCCGGCAGCCACTCCTTTATCCTGCATACACCCAACTCCTGATTCATGTCACGTGACCAGCAGCTGAATTTATGCCAGGATTGAGGGTGGCTGGCAGGGGGAACAGAGAAGAGCACATGCAGAATTGCAGGAGGTAAATATCACAATGCTCCCTGCGCTTACTCTGCAATGTGGGGGGAGAGTAGTAGTCACAGTGGCATAACTACAATTCATGAGACACCCCAGCAAACCTTTGATGGGGCCCGCAAAGGTTCATACCCCTTCACTTGCCTGCCCTTGGTGCCCTTCATGGTCTTGGGACCCATCTTATAAGGGTCATAAAACAAGTGTGGCCATCATAATCTTGATTCCCATAACAAGTGTAGCCACAAAACACCTGAGCTGAAGTACAGTCCTGTGTATTGGAGGAATTGAAGGTTAGCAGTTGGGTCCCTCACAGGTGCTGCTCCTCTCTAGTTATGCCCCTGAGCGGTCCCTATAGCCCACACTCCTCAGTTCTTAAGTCTATTGTTAGACCAGTAGTTCCATGTGTCTAGGACAGGTATCCTGATTGAAACAGCAGAAATCTTGCAGCTGTTTCCACTTCCTAGATTCTATGGTGGAATGTTTTTCTTGACAGCTATGGCTTTCCTGTTTAAAGTAGATTGTGGTTTGCAACTTTTACGGAAAACTCTGACATATGATAATACATGAACAGGACACAAACCACGTTCTGCTGAAGAAAAGAAAATGCTTACAGTTTAGTCTAAGCGCTTTCTCGAGTGAATAATGTTTTATGAAGAAGGCTGTTCAGAATAGATTCACTATGCCCAGGGGCAAACCCATGATATTCAAGTGGGGGCGGGGTGGATTCTTGAAAAGTCTCTCTCAGCCATGCACAATACAGTATTATAATATGGTAGGACATCATGCTGGGTACACATCATGCAATTTCCTGTCTGACTGACAGGATCGGACAATTATTTTCTAAATGTCCGATCTTCTCCCAATCAACAACAGGATTGATCAGGAGCAGTTTGGATACAGATAATAATGAGGACAGCCGACATTGCTAGTGAATGGGGAAAGGGACACATTCACCCAGCAGGGGAAGAGGGCTGTGCTCATACCTGGTTCAGTGCTCTGTTTAGTGCCTGTACATATGCTGCTGCTGCATCCAAAGTCAACAGTAGCCAGGAAAGAAAGAGGGCTGCACATAGTGCAGGGAACAGCATGGTGCTCTTACGCTGCAGTATACCTGCAGATATTCTGGTGTCTCAACTTGAGCCTGTCCCCAGACACAGCACCGGTCCTGGTCTGAGGGGGGATTCTGGGCAGCTGTAATCCCCCCCTGCATTTGCCTATGATGCCAAACTCATATTGAAAGATTACACTATTGTTTGTGAAGTATATAATATGTTTCTCTGCCTATTTCCTGACTCATCTAATGCGTGAGAGAGAAACTACTCGCTTTGATTTGAGCACTTCTAAAGCATACTTAAAGTGACATGTCATGTTGGGATAAACATGGACTCTGAAAACTAATTAGAAGCCAAAACACGTGTATCTGACCAAATAACACTCCTGATAGCAGCAGGATAGTGCTGAAAAGTTGAAAAGGTCATATTCTTATGAATGAAGCAGGGTTTTATGTCAACATGACTGCTGTTTGCACTTTAAACTTAGTATTGCGGCCCTTAAAGTGGACCTTAACTCTTGCACAGGACAGAAGGAAAACATAGAGAAATGCACCCTGTATGTATTTAGAGAGTTTAGCCCAGGCATGGGCAAACTTGGCCCTCCAGCTGTTACGGAACTACAACTCCCACAATGCATTTGCCATTATGAGTCATGACTGTGGCTGTCAGACTCCTGCAATGCATTGTGGGACTTGTAGTTCCGTAACAGCTGGAGGGCCAAATTTGCCCATGCCTGGTTTAGCCTGTCTGATTCCCTCTCATCTGTGTCTAAGCACAAGTTGTAATTTGATCCCTCAACTATAACGGTTGCCTGCCATGGCAACAGGGTCGGGCCGAGGCATAGGCTGGAGAGGCTCCAGCCTCAGGGCGCAGTGTAGGAGGGGGCGCAGAATTCATTCAGCTGTCATTCCTAATTGTGTACAAAGCAGAAAGAAATAAGAAAAGGGGATACATAGCAGTGACTGCAAGACAGATAACTAGATATTAAGGTGTTGGGGAGGTTGTGGGCCCTGTGGCGCCTCTTAGTCTAATAGCAATCAGTGTGTGACGGCTGGGGTGGCAGGGATGGAGGGGCGCACTTTGGTGTCTCAGCCTTGGGTGCTGGAGGACCTTGTCCCAGCTCTGCATGGCAAAGCAGCTAATTTATAAAAACAGGATGTTAACAATATGTTTGCTTCCATGAACGCAGGAAGTAGATAAACTACAGATTTTTTTCTTGCAGGATTTGTATCAGCTGTAACAAACAAACGTTTTCCCTTAAATACTATTATGCTGTTGCTTGCAGAGAGGTAGTTCTGAGTTCAGTTCCACTTTAAAAGAAACCTGAAATTACAAGAATATGGATGCTGCCATCTTTATTCTCTAATTAACACTGCCAGTTGCCTGACTTCTGCGCTGAAGCTCCGCCTCTAATATTGTAAATCTCTGGCCCAGAATAAGCAGCAGATCAGATGATGTGACTCTGGTGTGACTCCACTGGCTGCATGCTTGTTGTAGGTGTGTCACTCAAACACAACTAAAGCCAAAAGCTCAGCATGGCAGCCAGGCAACTTTCACAGAAGAGAATGAAAATGGGGACTCCGTATTCCTCTTACTCAGGTCACCGTTAAAATGAAATTTAAAAAAATGTGAAGCTTTAAGAAAGTTGACCTTCAAGAAAGTCGCAGCTGATGAAAATATGATAGTCGGAGGCTCCCCAGTATTACCACCTGAATTCTTCTTCTTAATGCTTTTTACAAGATCGCTACTGCAGCTGGACTGATTCTGTATCCAAAACCAATCCTTTGTAACAGTATGCCACTAGAAATGTCACAAACAAGAATTTTCCGTAGGCGAACGCGAGCTTCCGAAAAATGTTCGCGAACAGGCGAATCTGGCGAGCCGCTATAGACTTCAATGGGCAGGTGAATTTTAAAACCTATAAATAGTGATGCTCAAATACCCCTTTTTAAAATTCGAGTTTGGTCGAATTCGAATAGTAAATTATTCGAGGTCAGTCGAATATTCGAGTCGAATAATTTTTACTATTCGATTCGACCTCGGACTTCGAGCTCACTATTCGAGTCGGTATTCGAGCTAACTATTCGAGCTGACTATTCGAATTGGCCTTAAATAGCTTCCAACACTTGTTTTGAGGGTGAATGATGCAAGAAACCTCTTTTTTTCCAAGTAACAACAGCAAGTGATTATGTGGGGATGTTCCTTTAAAAAAAAATGTGGAAAGAGAAGTTGTGTCCTTAATTTTGTTCAGTAGTGTTACTGTATATACTTGTTCTTCTTCTTCTTTATCTTTCTTCTTCTTCTTCTCGATCTTCTTCTTCTATATCTTCTTCTTCTTCTTCTATATTGTCTTCTTCTTCTTCTTCTTCTTCTTCTTCTTCTTCTTCTTCTTCTTCTTCTTCTTCTTCTTCTTCTTCTTCTTCATCTTCATCATCTTCTTCTTCTTCTTCTTCTTCTTCTTCTTCTTCTTCTTCTTCTTCTTCTTCTTCTTCTTCTTCTTCTTCTTCTTCTTCTTCATCATCATCTTCTTCTTCTTCTTCTTCTTCTTCTTCTTCTTCTTCTTCATCTTCTTCATCTTCTTCATCATCTTCTTCATCTTCTTCTTCTTCTTCTTCTTCTTCATCTTCTTCTTCTTCTTCATCTTCTTCTTCTTCATCTTCTTCATCTTCTTCTTCTTTTTCATCTTCTTCTTCATCATCTTCTTCATCTTCTTCTTCATCTTCTTCTTCTTCTTCATCTTCATCTTCTCCTTCCTTTTCAATATCGTCTTCTTCTTCTTCACGTATTTCTCTTTTCAATTTTTTTTTTAAAGAAATGCAGCTATTTTTGAGCGTAACAAATAGCTGGTGGGCGCACGCATGTTGGAAGCGCCATTGTATGTGCTCCCTGGCAGTGGAAACACAAAGACAGCAGGAGGTAAATTCAGCAGCAGGAGGAGGAGGATGAGTGTGTGGCAGCAGGCAGTCAATGAGGCAGGCAGCTCGCCGTGACATAATAGCCCTGGTACCTAGCGGTGATACCAGGGCTGTAAATAAACACAACAGGAGGTCCCAGACAGCGGTCGTGCAGCCCACATTGTGTCCAATACACAACTGGGACAACACAGTTTTCAACCCGGGCACCTCAGAAAAATGAAACCTTTTTTTTTTTTTTATGGTTTTTTGGTTTTTGGTTTTGCAACCAATATAGCTATTGTTTGACGTAATAGCTGGTGGCAGAGTGGCAGCAGAAGAAGGTAATTCTGTGTACCCTGGCAGTGGGAAACACAGACAGACAGCAGCAGCAGGAGGAGGAATGGAGGAGTAGGCGAGCAGCTATTGTTTGACGTAATAGCTGGTGGCAGAGTGGCAGCAGAAGGTAAATCATCTGTGTACCCTGGCAGTGGGAAACACAGACAGACAGCAGCAGCAGCAGCAGGAGGAGGTATGGAGGAGCAGTGTGAGTGTGGCAGCAGGTAGGCAGCGTGACATAATAGCCCTGGTACCTAGCGGTGATACCAGGGCTGTAAATAAACACAACAGGAGGTCCCAGACAGCGGTCGTGCAGCCCACATTGTGTCCAATACACAACTGGGACAACACAGTTTTCAACCCGGGCACCTCAGAAAAATGAAACCTTTTTTTTTTTTTTATGGTTTTTTGGTTTTTGGTTTTGCAACCAATATAGCTATTGTTTGACGTAATAGCTGGTGGCAGAGTGGCAGCAGAAGAAGGTAATTCTGTGTACCCTGGCAGTGGGAAACACAGACAGACAGCAGCAGCAGGAGGAGGAATGGAGGAGTAGGCGAGCAGCTATTGTTTGACGTAATAGCTGGTGGCAGAGTGGCAGCAGAAGGTAAATCATCTGTGTACCCTGGCAGTGGGAAACACAGACAGACAGCAGCAGCAGCAGCAGGAGGAGGTATGGAGGAGCAGTGTGAGTGTGGCAGCAGGTAGGCAGCGTGACATAATAGCCCTGGTACCTAGCGGTGATACCAGGGCTGTAAATAAACACAACAGGAGGTCCCAGACAGCGGTCGTGCAGCCCACATTGTGTCCAATACACAACTGGGACAACACAGTTTTCAACCCGGGCACCTCAGAAAAATTAAACCTTTTTTTTTTTTTATGGTTTTTTGGTTTTTGGTTTTGCAACCAATATAGCTATTGTTTGACGTAATAGCTGGTGGCAGAGTGGCAGCAGAAGAAGGTAATTCTGTGTACCCTGGCAGTGGGAAACACAGACAGACAGCAGAAGGGCAGTACACAGCAGCCCACTGTAGGTGTAAAATGTGTGGCTGCAGGCGACGTAATAGTCAAAGTGAACCAGGCTGGCTTAGTGAGCAGGAGCCAGCCCAGGAGGTGGTAAAGGGTGGTAAGGCACATTAACGATGGTTCCGGCAGCCAGTTCATGTCCCCCTCTCGCCGACAACAGGGGCCAGGAACTCGCCTTCCACCCACGCCTGGTTCATCTTGAGAAACGTCAGTCTGTCCACAGACTTGTGAGACAGACGTGAGCGTTTCTCGGTGACCACGCCACCAGCTGCACTGAAGCAGCGCTCGGACAGCACGCTGGAAGGGGGGCAGGACAGCACTTCCAGGGCGTACTGCGCCAGCTCGCTCCAGATCTCCATGCGCTTGACCCAATACTCCATGGGATCAACAGGGGCATCGCTGTCAAGCCCGCTGTACGACCCCATGTAGTCAGCCACCATGCGGGTCAGGCGCTGGCTGTGACCGGAGGAGGATGCTGCTGCATGCATCTCCTCTCTAGTCACTGCTGCCGGAGCCTCTACAGTCCTGTAGAGCTCGTGGCTGAGAGACAGCAGGTCTGTGGGGCGCTTGCTGCTGCTGGATGCAGGCACCTGCTGCTGCCTCTGTGCTGGCTGCTGGACAGTGGGGGTGGAAGGCTGGGGGAAGGCTTCCTCCAAGCGCTCAACAAGGGCCTGCTGCAAGCTCCTTATTTGTTGCGCTGGGTCTCCTCCTGCAGGCGGCAGGAACTGGCTCAACTTCCCCTTGAGGCGTGGGTCCAACATCATGCTGATCCAGATGTCCTCCCTCTGCTTCATCTGGATCACCCTGGGGTCCCTGCGCAGGCACGTCAGCATGTGCGCTGCCATTGGGAAGAGGCGGGCCACGTCTGCTGGCACATCGACGTCAGTGCTGTCCTCATCCTCCTCCTCTGCCGCCTCATCCTCTCTCCACCCCCGCACCAACTCAGCTGCGCTGTGCTGATCCCCCTCATCAGCAGCCAGGTCAGGGACCTCCACCAAGTCCTCCTCCTCCTCCCCCTCAGAGGTGGACTGCGCAGCTGGTTGCCGCTCCTGCTGGTCCAAGGCTGCCGCTCCCTGTTCCAGCAAAGCATCGAGGGCCCTGTTCAGCAGAGAAACCAGGGGCACCCACTCGCAGACCATAGCATGGTCCCTGCTCACCATGTTTGTGGCCTGCAGGAAGGGAGCCAGCACTAAGCACACCTGCTGCATGTGCCTCCAGTCATCATCGGGGACGATGGACGGGAAGTTGCTGGTCTTGTCCCTTCTCTGAGCTGCGGAAACAGTGGCCAGGGCAAGGTACTGTTTGACAGCGCGCCTCTGTTCAACCAGACGCTCCAACATCGCCAGGGTGGAGTTCCAGCGAGTCGGAACGTCAAGGATCAGCCGATGGCGTGGCAGATCCAGCTCCTTTTGCACGTCTTCCAGGCTCGCACAGGCTGCAGCCGAGCGCCGGAAGTGACGCACAACATTCCTTGCCGTTTCCAGCAGTTCGCCCATCCCCTGGTAGGTGCGCAGGAACTTCTGCACCACCAGGTTCAGCACGTGGGCAAGACAGGGGATGTGGGTCAGGTTTCCCCTGTCTATTGCGGCAACCAGATTGGCCCCATTGTCGGCCACCACCTCTCCGACTCTGAGGCCTCTGGGGGTCAGCCAAATCCTCTCCTGCTCCTGGAGTTTGGCCAACACATGGGTTGCCGTCAGCTTGGTCTTCCCAAGGCTGACCAAGTGCAGCAGCGCTTGGCAGTGGCGGGCCTTCACGCTGCTGCTGAGGCGGGGGGTTTGGCCAGGTGTGCCGGAGGATGGCAGAGGATCGGAGGAACCTGCTGCAGTTCCCCTGAGCCTGCGGGGTGGCACCACCCACTGTGTTGCTGCTGCTCTCCCATCCTCACCCCCTTCCACCAAGCTGACCCAGTGGACAGTGAAGGACAGGTAGCGGCCTGTCCCGAAGCGGCTGCTCCAGGAGTCCATGGTGACGTGGACCCTTTCACCAACCGCGTGCTCCAGCCCTCGCTCCACATTGGCCATCACAAAGCGGTGCAGTGCAGGAATGGCCTTGCGGGCAAAGAAGTGTCTGCTGGGGAGCTGCCAGTCTGGGGCTGCGCAAGCAAGCAGCGCACGAATGTCGCTCCCCTCCTGCACGAGCGTGTACGGCAGGAGTTGGGAGCACATGGCCCGTGCCAGCAAGCCGTTCAGCTGCCGCACGCGACGGCTGCTGGGAGGCAGAGCCCTAACCACCCCCTGGAAGGACTCGCTCAAAAGGCTCTGGCGTGGCCTTTTGCTGACACGGGAATCAGCAGACACAGCAGAGGAGGCCACTGAGGACTGGCTGCCAGAACAGGCCTCAGTGTCGGCGGCAGGAGTTGCAGAGGGGGGAGGAGCAGTGCGTTTCCGCACTCCTGCTGGTGCTGCTGGAGGAGCAGGAGGGCGGGTGGCTGCTGTTGCTGCTGCTGCTGCTGAAGGCTGTGCAGTGATGGGTGTGGTGCCACTGCCAGCAGCAGATGCCTTCAGCCTCTGGAACTCCTCATGCTGGTGGAAATGTTTAGCCGCAAGGTGGTTGATGAGCGAGCTGGTGCTGAACTTTAAGGGGTCTGCACCTCTGCTCAACTTCCGCTGACAGTGGTTGCAAGTGGCGTACTTGCTGTACACAGTGGGCATGGTGAAAAACCGCCAGATTGGTGACAGAAACTTCCCCCTACGGCATGGAAGCGCTGCTGCCTGTCTCCCTGTGGTGGTTGGGGGGGGGGCTTGGGTGCGGCTGGGGGTGGTACTGGCTGATGCTGCTGCTGCTGAGCCTGAGACACCAGCAGGCTGTGGGACGCTGCCAATGCTTGCAATGATGCGCCTCCTTGCAAGGCCCACAAGCGCATCCTCCTCCTCCTCCTCAGAGCTGCTGAGGACGACATCCCCTGGAGGTGGTGGCACCCAGTCTCTGTCTGTCACCGGGTCATCATCATCCTCCCCCTCCTGAAACATGTCCTGCTGGGATGAGGACCCCCCAAACTCCTCTCCTGATGCATGGATGGGCTGCTTGACTGTCGCCACAGTCTTGCTGTCCAATCCCTCATCCCCCAAAGTGCCCATCAGCATCTCCTCCTCAAGATCGCCAACAACAGCAGACAATTTACTCATGATGCCTGGGGTCAAAAGACTGCTGAATGACAGGTCGGCGAGTGACGGTGAACTGGCCTCCTCCCCAGACCCTGCTGGGCGGCTGCTGCGAACAGGGGTGGTGGTGGTGGTGAGGGTGGAGGCCTCGGATGCAGAGCTGATGGCGGGCTGCTCATCCTCCGTCATGAGTTGCACCACAGTGTCTGCATCCTTTTCCTCAATGGGACGTTTCCGACCCGGCTGGAGGAAAATGGGAGCAGGTGCTACACGCTGCTGCTGCTGTGTCTCTGCAGCGTGAGTTGCAGATGCTCCTGCTGGGCGGCGCCCAAGGCGTCCACGGCCAGTGGCTATGGGAGGAATGTTAGCCACTGACGCTGCTGCTGCTGCTGCGGAACTGTGCATGGTGGCGCGCCCGCGGCCGCGGCTTGCCACAATGCTGCTCCCTCTCCTCCTGATTCCCTTGCTGCCCTTCCCCTTGCCCAAACCGCGCTGGCTGCCACTTCCAGACATCTTAAATGTTTTGGGCGTATAGACAAAAGTTTTGTAAAAGGGCGGGTGAAAAGTGGGGTACTTTAATGGAGTGGGTTGGTTGGTGAGGTGACTGAGTGAGTGTCCCCTAGTACAGTAAGTAAGTAGTAACAGTCAGGAAGTACAACTAGCAGTTACAATAATCAGTAGTAATCACAAGTAAATTTAGTGTGTGTACACTCAGACAGTGAGTGCACGCACGCAGGAGCTAGTAGCCTATGAACACAGTGACTGAGTGTCCTAGACTCCTAGTACAGTAAGAGTAAGTAGTAACAGTAAGTAGAACTAACTAATTACAATAATCAATCAGCGATCAGAAGGAAATGGAGTGTGGGTGTGTGTACACTCAGACAGTGAGTGCACGCACGCAGGAGCTAGTAGCCTATGAACACAGTGACTGAGTGTCCTAGACTCCTAGTACAGTAAGAGTAAGTAGTAACAGTAAGTAGAACTAACTAATTACAATAATCAATCAGCGATCAGAAGGAAATGGAGTGTGGGTGTGTGTACACTCAGACAGTGAGTGCACGCACGCAGGAGCTAGTAGCCTATGAACACAGTGACTGAGTGTCCTAGACTCCTAGTACAGTAAGAGTAAGTAGTAACAGTAAGTACAACTAACTAATTACGATAATCAATCAGCGATCAGAAGGAAATGGAGTGTGGGTGTGTGTACACTCAGACAGTGAGTGCACGCACGCAGGAGCTAGTAGCCTATGGACAGTGACTGAGTGTCCTAGACTCCTAGTACAGTAAGAGTAAGTAGTAACAGTAAGTAGAACTAACTAATTACAATAATCAATCAGCGATCAGAAGGAAATGGAGTGTGGGTGTGTGTACACTCAGACAGTGAGTGCACGCACGCAGGAGCTAGTAGCCTATGAACACAGTGACTGAGTGTCCTAGACTCCTAGTACAGTAAGAGTAAGTAGTAACAGTAAGTAGAACTAACTAATTACAATAATCAATCAGCGATCAGAAGGAAATGGAGTGTGGGTGTGTGTACACTCAGACAGTGAGTGCACGCACGCAGGAGCTAGTAGCCTATGGACAGTGACTGAGTGTCCTAGACTCCTAGTACAGTAAGAGTAAGTAGTAACAGTAAGTAGAACTAACTAATTACAATAATCAATCAGCGATCAGAAGGAAATGGAGTGTGGGTGTGTGTACACTCAGACAGTGAGTGCACGCACGCAGGAGCTAGTAGCCTATGAACACAGTGACTGAGTGTCCTAGACTCCTAGTACAGTAAGAGTAAGTAGTAACAGTAAGTAGAACTAACTAATTACAATAATCAATCAGCGATCAGAAGGAAATGGAGTGTGGGTGTGTGTACACTCAGACAGTGAGTGCACGCACGCAGGAGCTAGTAGCCTATGAACACAGTGACTGAGTGTCCTAGACTCCTAGTACAGTAAGAGTAAGTAGTAACAGTAAGTAGAACTAACTAATTACAATAATCAATCAGCGATCAGAAGGAAATGGAGTGTGGGTGTGTGTACACTCAGACAGTGAGTGCACGCACGCAGGAGCTAGTAGCCTATGAACACAGTGACTGAGTGTCCTAGACTCCTAGTACAGTAAGAGTAAGTAGTAACAGTAAGTAGAACTAACTAATTACAATAATCAATCAGCGATCAGAAGGAAATGGAGTGTGGGTGTGTGTACACTCAGACAGTGAGTGCACGCACGCAGGAGCTAGTAGCCTATGAACACAGTGACTGAGTGTCCTAGACTCCTAGTACAGTAAGAGTAAGTAGTAACAGTAAGTAGAACTAACTAATTACAATAATCAATCAGCGATCAGAAGGAAATGGAGTGTGGGTGTGTGTACACTCAGACAGTGAGTGTACGCACGCAGGAGCTAGTAGCCTATGAACACAGTGACTGAGTGTCCTAGACTCCTAGTACAGTAAGAGTAAGTAGTAACAGTAAGTACAACTAACTAATTACGATAATCAATCAGCGATCAGAAGGAAATGGAGTGTGGGTGTGTGTACACTCAGACAGTGAGTGCACGCACGCAGGAGCTAGTAGCCTATGGACAGTGACTGAGTGTCCTAGACTCCTAGTACAGTAAGAGTAAGTAGTAACAGTAAGTAGAACTAACTAATTACAATAATCAATCAGCGATCAGAAGGAAATGGAGTGTGGGTGTGTGTACACTCAGACAGTGAGTGCACGCACGCAGGAGCTAGTAGCCTATGAACACAGTGACTGAGTGTCCTAGACTCCTAGTACAGTAAGAGTAAGTAGTAACAGTAAGTAGAACTAACTAATTACAATAATCAATCAGCGATCAGAAGGAAATGGAGTGTGGGTGTGTGTACACTCAGACAGTGAGTGCACGCACGCAGGAGCTAGTAGCCTATGGACAGTGACTGAGTGTCCTAGACTCCTAGTACAGTAAGAGTAAGTAGTAACAGTAAGTAGAACTAACTAATTACGATAATCAATCAGCGATCAGAAGGAAATAGAGTGTGTGTTGTGTGTGTACACTCAGACAGTGAGTGCAGTGCGCACACGCAGGAGCTAGTAGCCTATATGAACAGTGACAGTGAGTGTCCCTACGGGTATAGTAAGAGTAAGTAGTAAGTAAGTACAACTAACTAACAATAATCTATCAGTAATCAGAAGGAAATAGAGTGTGTGTACACACAGACAGTGAGTGAGTGCACACACGCAGGAGCTAGCTAGTAGCCTATAAACAGTGACAGTCAGTGAGTGTCCTACTCCTAGTACAGTATAACTACAATACTATTAGTAAAGGACAGCAGAAATACTGGTATAGATGAGAGAAATAAACAGAGGACAGCTGCCCACAGAGGCAAGGCCCCCCTGAGGCCTAAACCTGTAAGCTTGCAGCAGCTGCCTGTCTCTAATGTAACACACAAGCTACTAACTAAAATACAATGTCTATCTAACTAACAACAATATAGGTGTATATGGCAGGTGTAGGTGAGCAAAAACGCTAGGTAAATGATCACAATAGAGCACTTGCTAAGCCAAAGCACAAAGGAGCAACTCTCTCTCTGTACAAGTCTCAGGCAAGCATGGAGAAACGGAACATGGCGGCCGCTATTTATAGGGTAGGGGCTGGCCAGGGTCCCCCTCTGTGATTGGCTGCCGTCAGAGGGCCTGGGAGCCCTCTGATTGGCTCTAAGGACATCAATCTGGGCTATGACGCTATTCGAGCTCGGTACCGAGCTCGAATAGCGCCGAGTTGCTCGAATAGCTCGAATAGTGAATGGGCTATTCGAGTGTACTCGGATAGCCCATTCGAATAGCTCCAGCTATTCGGAGCTCGAATACCGAGCTCGAATAGCTGAAAAAGAGCTCGAATATTCGAGCTACTCGAATATTCGAGCTCTGCTGAGCACCACTGCCTATAAAGACTGTTTCTGGCCATAAAAGTGATGCAAAACTTGTTTCAAAGAGTCCAACACCTGGATAGGGGCTAGAGATGGCCTGAATGGTTCGCCGGGCAGGTAGCTCAAGCAAATTTCTGCTATTCGTGTTCACGGTGAACTGCGAACACACAGTACGTTCGTCCCGCCCCCTATACCTCATCATTGGGCTAAACTTTGACCCTCTACATCACAGTCAACAGACACATGGCAGCCAATCAGGCTGCACTCCCCCCCCCCCCCCCCCCCCATAAAAATGCAGCAGCGTCAGCCATGTTCTCAGTCTCTCTTTCCGTTGTAGTGAGAGGAAGGGAGAGACATTGCTGGAGATAGGGAAAGCGTTAGCTAGGCTCTTGTTAGCTTGCTCCTCGCTGAAATTTGTTGCTGAAAGCACCCCAAAAAAGCTCTTTTAAGGGCTAATATTCTTCTGATGTTTTTTTTTTTTTTTTTTACGTGTGACAATGACCTTGCATAGATACAGCCCTGTCGCAGCTGGCCCTTGCTTTACAGTACCAGTGCGTATCTTTCCACTGTTTTTGTGTCATTTAACTTATTATACCAAAGGTCTCTGTGTGGGTGACACGCTGCATAGATACAGCCCACAGTCCCAGCTGGCATTTTTAGTCCACCAGCACACTGTATTATACCAGTACATATCTTTTCACTGTATTTGTGATTGAACTTATTATACCATAGCTCTCTTTGTGGGTGACACTGCATAGATACAGCACTCTCGCCAACGTGCGCACTAGCACGGCCATCACTACACAGCTGTTTGTGGTGCGTTAAACAGTGAGTTTGGTCTGTCAGTGTAAAGCAGTACACTACTTACACTACCTGATTGATGTATATGTTACGGTCAGAACCCGAAGTGTGGCCACTTCGCGTTCTGGCCAGCCACTTCGGGTTCTGGCCGGCCAATGTGCGAAGTGGCCGCAGCGCAGCGGCCAATGTTAGAAATGGCATGATGACACATAAGTTACAATGTATTTTATGGCCGTCACGCTGCGGCCAAATGTATTAGAAGTCTCGCACTGCCTCCTCTCCTCCTCCCCCCGCCTCTCTCATCTCCCTGCCTCTATACAATATACGGAGCAGCCGGCGGGGACACGCGTATCCCCGAGAGTCGATCGTCGCGGCAGGGGAATCCTGCCGTTCCTGCAGAGCGGGTGCTGGCAGAAGCAATGTCTGCAGCCTCCCCGCTCTGCTGCCCCTGCTGCGACGAACGACTCTCCAGGACACGCGTGTCCCCGCTGGCTGCTCCGTATGTGGTATAGGAGGCAGGGAGAGGAGAGAGGAAATTGACCAACTTCCGCGTGTGTCCCCGCCGGCTGCTCCGTATGTGGTATAGGAGGCAGGGAGAAGAGAGAGGCGGGGGGGGGAGGAGGAGAGGAGGCAGTGCGAGACTTCTAATACATTTAGCCGCAGCGTGACGGCCATAAAATACATTGTAACTTATGTGTCATCATGCCATTTCTAACAGTGGCCGCTGCGCTGCGGCCACTTCGCACATTGGCCGGCCAGAACCCGAAGTGGCTGGCCAGAACGCGAAGTGGCCACACTTCGGGTTCTGGCCGTAACATATACACACACAAGCTGTTTTAAAGCCCTTGATGCCTGTTTCAAGAAAGTAGTGGTGCACCTCTTTTGCTTATCAGGTGATGTGCCACGGCCCAACATGGCAGCACCCCAGGTATATCTTCCACGTATATCCAGAGAGCCGGCACCATCCGTTTTCAAAATGCTCTTTTATTGATTAAAGTGCTTTACAGCCATCACAGCAACGTTTCAAAGCTAAACCGCTTCTTTATCAAGCTAAGCTGCAAGTCAGAATACAATATAACTGTATAGCTTACTCCTTTATATAGTATCATGGTTCCATGAACACCCAATCGCATTTCTTGCGATTCTTGTTGTATCCTCTCCACTGTAAGTACCATGGCATCAAAGGAAGCCTTATTCCAGATCTGGCTCCATTTTTGGCAGAAGACAGAGTCTGTGGGGAACATGATGGGTGCCACGCTAGATCTCATTCCTCGAGGAATCCGTTTGGTTCTGTAATATTCTGCAAGCGTTTTGGCATGTAGTTCAAATGTCGTGTGTAATTTCGCAACCTTGATAAGTTGTTTCCGAATGGCTTTTTCATCAGCCATATTGAGATAAGCCACCTCAGTAGACACCTGTGCCATGATTTTATCAGCTTCTTCTGGTGTATAGGAAAGGATCAATTGGTCCATGCTGCTGTCCTCCATGTTCACGCAATGGGTGCACACACTGTGTGCTGAGAAGACTCACGTTTCAAGAAAGTAGTGGTGCACCTCTTTTGCTTATCAGGTGATGTGCCACGGCCCAACCTGGCAGCACCCCAGGTATATCTTCCACGTATATCCAGAGAGCCGGCACCATCCGTTTTCAAAATGCTCTTTTATTGATTAAAGTGCTTTACAGCCATCACAGCAACGTTTCAAAGCGAATCCGCTTCTTTATCAAGCTAAGCTGCAAGTCAGAATACAATATAACTGTATAGCTTACTCCTTTATATAGTATCATGGTTCCATGAACACCCAATCGCATTATCCCAATTTGAAACATCCTATCGCAAGGCTCTATGGCCTGCGGACCTGATGGGGAACTATCTAGGTACTCACGGATAGGACATTACCATGGACGTCATCCCCTCAAACTTCAAATCTATAGGTTGAGTCTCCTGTCTCCGCAGACAATACTGGCCGCGCATCTCCTTCGTCTCCACCCCCTGTCTCGCCGTCATCAAGTGGGGAACGTCGGGGTCACGTGTGCCTGGAGAGACGTCATGCATCCCGCCCTGCCCACGTAGCGTCAGCCAATCAGTGTGCGGTGCGCTCGCTGTGGCGCGCCGCCCACCTCAGATGTAAACATTGCCTACGGACTCCGTGACAGAGATTATCAACTACGGAAACATACTATAAGGCTGCACAGATATACACTAATGTCAGGGGAGATCAAAACAGGGAACAGAGGCATATGCACATAAGAGCTGCATGTCATTATATACAATTTGATATCATTCCTAATGCCACACAGTGGCAAATGAAAAGTAAATGCAATATGCACAGAATGGATTATAGGTAGAAGAATAGAGCCACATCAGACACCATGGAGACAAGGGGAAACCAAAGTGTCACAATACAATACTCTACAAAAAGGGAGCCAAGTCTAACTCCCGATTGAGTCCCCTTGGCTCCATGGTGTCAAGTTTTTTATCCAGTGTGCCTCTCTCCAGAGAAGTCTCTTAAGTCTATCCCCTCCTCTTTTTGGTTGCATCACCTGTTCTACTATCTGAAACTTAAGCTGGCTAACATTGTGTCTAGCCTGGCTAAAGTGATAAGGGACAGCCTGATCAGTCAAGTTCTCACGTATAGCGTGTTTGTGAGATGACAATCTCACCTTCATCTTTTGAGTTGTTTGGCCTATATATAGCAGGCCACATGGACATTTTAGAGCGTATACCACATACGTGGAATCACATGTGTGGCATCCCTGTATCTTAAATTTAGTTCCTCTATGGGGGTGAAGAATTTGATCCCCTTTAATGACCGAACTGCAATGAACGCAGTTCAGACATAGGAATGTACCTCTACGTGAGAACCTGGCTTGTGATCCCCGTCCCTCCATATCTGCATGGACCAGACGGTCCCGCAGGTTAGGGGCCCGTTTATAGGAAAAAATGGGGGGACAGACAAACTGCTTCACATGGGGAAGGCTATCTGATAAATAGTGCCAATGCCTTTTAACAACTTTGGCTATCTCATCGCTCATAAGGTTATATCTAGACACAAATGGAATCCTATTCTCAATATCTCTTTGTCTCCTCTGTCTTGTCCTGTCCCCTGGCTCCCTGTCTCTGGCTCTCTGTACCACCTCACTCGGGTATCCCCTCTGTAAGAATTTTTGCTGCATCTCGTCCAATCTCCTAGTCTGTGCTTCACCATCATCCACTATCATCCGTACCCTCTGAAACTGACTTATGGGTACCGACCTCTTAGTAGCCCCCGGATGGAAACTCCCGTAATGGAGAAGGGAGTTCACATCCGTGGGCTTAACAAAGAGGTCGGTCTTCAACCGATCTCCATGTCTCATAACCAGGGTATCTAAAAAACTCACCTGTTCTACAGAACTATGAACTGTAAGTCTAATCTGATGACACCTGTCCATTAGCTGTGACACAAACGTGTCAAGGGTCGAATGTGGCCCCGCCCACACGCAAAAAATATCATCTATATAGCGAAACCACTGTAGGGCATGTGTTTTAAATAAATCATTAGTGTAAACAAACATCTCTTCATACACGCCCATATATATATTTGCGTAGGACGGGGCCACATTCGACCCCATCGCCGTACCTCTAATCTGCATATAATAAGTCTCCTCAAACCGAAAATAGTTCATCTGTAATACAATATTTAAGAGGGAGCAGACAAAATCTACCTGTGCCTTAGAGTGATCTGATGCTGTCTCCAGCATATATTGGATCGCCTCTACACCCCCATCATGTGGGATGGAGGTGTAGAGGCTCTCCACATCCATAGTAACCAAATACCACTCCCCAACAATTGGCTGCATATTTCTCAACATGTTAAGGAACATTGGTGTGTCCCTCAGATAAATTTTTGTGAAATAACATAGGGTCGTAAAATCCTATCAAGGTACTTGGCAATGGGGGCAAAAACAGAGTCAATGCCCGCCACTATGGGCCGCCCTGGCGGGTCCACAAGATTTTTATGAATTTTGGGGCACACGTAGATCACTGGTGTAATAGGATGCGTCTGAATCAAAAATTCCGACAGTTTATCATCGATAATTTGTTCTTCCCTGGCACTCGAGACAATTTGGGCTATTTTGGATTGTATTTCCTTAAGAGGATCTGACGTCAAGCATCTATACGTGGACTGATCTTGCAGTTGCCTCAGAATTTCCTTTCTGTACTTGTGGGTGTCCATCACCACGATGGCCCCACCTTTGTCCGCAGGTTTGATCGTTATTGCGGAATTATCCACTAGTTCTTGTATAGCCTTCCTCTCCACTTTTGAAATGTTGTTACGGATTCTAAAGCCCACCGGATCATATCTACGGAACAGCTGGTCAACATCCTTCTGGACCTTATCCACGAAGATATCGATAACCTGGCACGAGGATGGCTGAAACTTGCTTTTAATTCTTAAATCTGTATCTGCAAGTGCCAGACGATCATCATTGCTGTTTATGGGGGTAGTGCTAGCTGGAAAATCTCTAGGCATGGAGAAAAAATATTTAAGCTTAATAGTGCGAAAGAATTTCTGCAGATCTATGTCCATTTCCAGTGGATCAGGTAAATGTACAGGGGCAAAAGATAGTCCATGATTTAATGCTGATAGTTGGGAAGAGGTGAGCTCCACTGAGGAGATATTCACAACTATGTTCTCCTGTATGGTTTGTTCTGACGTGACCTCAGGCGCTCCCTTATGCCGCCTCCGTTTCCTGCCGCCCCTGTGTCTCCTCCTTGATTGGATCGATGATCCGACAGTCCCTCCTGGGAGGAACTGGTCAAAAAATCAGAGGATTCCTGAGGTTGTCGTGCTTCAGCAGGCTGTGCACCTCCTGCTCCCCCTGTACGTGGTTTCCTAATTGGTCGTCCACTCCTTATCGGTCTCTGCCATTGGTGTATATAACCTGAGTTGTAATCAGTGGTGTCCCTTTGATATTTGTCCCTCTTGATAGATTCAGTCTGTAAACGATGACAGTCCAGTGTTATGATAAGTTCCAACTCAAACTTATCAAAGTCATCTTTGGATATCAGATCACGTAATTTCTCTTTCAAATTCTGTTGCTGGGTTATCAGCTTGGGCAGTTCTTGTTGTATCCTCTCCACTGTAAGTACCATGGCATCAAAGGAAGCCTTATTCCAGATCTGGCTCCATTTTTGGCAGAAGACAGAGTCTGTGGGGAACATGATGGGTGCCACGCTAGATCTCATTCCTCGAGGAATCCGTTTGGTTCTGTAATATTCTGCAAGCGTTTTGGCATGTAGTTCAAATGTCGTGTGTAATTTCGCAACCTTGATAAGTTGTTTCCGAATGGCTTTTTCATCAGCCATATTGAGATAAGCCACCTCAGTAGACACCTGTGCCATGATTTTATCAGCTTCTTCTGGTGTATAGGAAAGGATCAATTGGTCCATGCTGCTGTCCTCCATGTTCACGCAATGGGTGCACACACTGTGTGCTGAGAAGACTCACGTTTCAAGAAAGTAGTGGTGCACCTCTTTTGCTTATCAGGTGATGTGCCACGGCCCAACCTGGCAGCACCCCAGGTATATCTTCCACGTATATCCAGAGAGCCGGCACCATCCGTTTTCAAAATGCTCTTTTATTGATTAAAGTGCTTTACAGCCATCACAGCAACGTTTCAAAGCGAATCCGCTTCTTTATCAAGCTAAGCTGCAAGTCAGAATACAATATAACTGTATAGCTTACTCCTTTATATAGTATCATGGTTCCATGAACACCCAATCGCATTATCCCAATTTGAAACATCCTATCGCAAGGCTCTATGGCCTGCGGACCTGATGGGGAACTATCTAGGTACTCACAGATAGGACATTACCATGGACGTCATCCCCTGGAGAGACGTCATGCATCCCGCCCTGCCCACGTAGCGTCAGCCAATCAGTGTGCGGTGCGCTCGCTGTGGCGCGCCGCCCACCTCAGATGTAAACATTGCCTACGGACTCCGTGACAGAGATTATCAACTACGGAAACATACTATAAGGCTGCACAGATATACACTAATGTCAGGGGAGATCAAAACAGGGAACAGAGGCATATGCACATAAGAGCTGCATGTCATTATATACAATTTGATATCATTCCTAATGCCACACAGTGGCAAATGAAAAGTAAATGCAATATGCACAGAATGGATTATAGGTAGAAGAATAGAGCCACATCAGACACCATGGAGACAAGGGGAAACCAAAGTGTCACAATACAATACTCTACAAAAAGGGAGCCAAGTCTAACTCCCGATTGAGTCCCCTTGGCTCCATGGTGTCAAGTTTCCGTAGTTGATAATCTCTGTCACGGAGTCCGTAGGCAATGTTTACATCTGAGGTGGGTGGTGCGCCACAGCGAGCGCACCGCACACTGATTGGCTGACGCTACGTGGGCAGGGCGGGATGCATGACGTCTCTCCAGGCACACGTGACCCCGACGTTCCCCACTTGGTCCGCCGATGACGGCGAGACAGGGGGTGGAGACGAAGGAGATGCGCGGCCAGTATTGTCTGCGGAGACAGGAGACTCAACCTATAGATTTGAAGTTTGAGGGGATGACGTCCATGGTAATGTCCTATCTGTGAGTACCTAGATAGTTCCCCATCAGGTCCGCAGGCCATAGAGCCTTGCGATAGGATGTTTCAAATTGGGATAATGCGATTGGGTGTTCATGGAACCATGATACTATATAAAGGAGTAAGCTATACAGTTATATTGTATTCTGACTTGCAGCTTAGCTTGATAAAGAAGCGGATTAGCTTTGAAACGTTGCTGTGATGGCTGTAAAGCACTTTAATCAATAAAAGAGCATTTTGAAAATGTATGGTGCCGGCTCTCTGGATATACGTGGAAGATATACCTGGGGTGCTTCCAGGTTGGGCCGTGGCACATCACCTGATAAGCAAAAGAGGTGCACCACTACTTTCTTGAAACGTGAGTCTTCTCAGCACACAGTGTGTGCACCCATTGCGTGAACATGGAGGACAGCAGCATGGACCAATTGATCCTTTCCTATACACCAGAAGAAGCTGATAAAATCATGGCACAGGTGTCTACTGAGGTGGCTTATCTCAATATGGCTGATGAAAAAGCCATTCGGAAACAACTTATCAATGTTGCGAAATTACACACGACATTTGAACTACATGCCAAAACGCTTGCAGAATATTACAGAACCAAACGGATTCCTCGAGGAATGAGATCTAGCGTGGCACCCATCATGTTCCCCACAGACTCTGTCTTCTGCCAAAAATGGAGCCAGATCTGGAATAAGGCTTCCTTTGATGCCATGGTACTTACAGTGGAGAGGATACAACAAGAACTGCCCAAGCTGATAACCCAGCAACAGAATTTGAAAGAGAAATCACGTGATCTGATATCCAAAGATGACTTTGATAAGTTTGAGTTGGAACTTATCATTAGTGTTGGGCGAACAGTGTTCGCCACTGTTCGGGTTCTGCAGAACATCACCCTGTTCGGGTGATGTTCGAGTTCGGCCGAACACCTCATGGTGTTCGGCCTTTTAAGTTCGGGTTCGCCCCGAACTTCTGTATGCCCCCGAACAGGGCCGAACAGGGCCCCTGTTCGGGCGAACAGGGCCCTGTTCGGCCGAACAGGCCGCAATACGGCCCCCCTATGGGGTCGCAGGCATAAGGGGGGAGCATGCCCCGATCGCGGGGGGGGTCGGAAATTCCCCCCACCCCCTCCGCTAGCGCTCCCCCCTCTGCCCGCTTCCCCATTCAAAAGTTTCAAGAAGTACCTGTATAGCGGATGGCCTGGCAGTGGGCGGCACTGTGGAGTGAGGAGGAGGAGGAGTCCGGAGAGTGACGAGTTGAGGGAGGCCGGGCAGCGGGCGTGAGGTCAGAGAAAGGGCGGAAGTTCCGCCCTTTCGCTGACCTCACGCCCGCTGCCCGGCCTCCCTCAACTCGTCACTCTCCGGACTCCTCCTCCTCCTCACTCCACAGTGCCGCCCACTGCCAGGCCATCCGCTATACAGGTACTTCTTGAAACTTTTGAATGGGGAAGCGGGCAGAGGGGGGAGCGCTAGCGGAGGGGGTGGGGGGAATTTCCGACCCCCCCCGCGATCGGGGCATGCTCCCCCCTTATGCCTGCGACCCCATAGGGCCCCCAAAATAGGGATGTTCGGGAAGTTCGGGGTTCGGCCCGAACATGCCGAACATCTCGGCCATGTTCGGCGAACTTTCCCGAACCCGAACATCCAGGTGTTCGCCCATCACTACTTATCATAACACTGGACTGTCATCGTTTACAGACTAAATCTATCAAGAGGGACAAATATCAAAGGGACACCACTGATTACAACTCAGGTTATATATACCAATGGCAGAGACCGATAAGGAGTGGACGACCAATTAGGAAACCACGTACAGGGGGAGCAGGAGGTGCACAGCCTGCTGAAGCACGACAACCTCAGGAATCCTCTGATTTTTTGACCAGTTCCTCCCAGGAGGGACTGTCGGATCATCGATCCAATCAAGGAGGAGACACAGGGGCGGCAGGAAACGGAGGCGGCATAAGGGAGCGCCTGAGGTCACGTCAGAACAAACCATACCCCTGTTTAACTCTCTAGTAAGGCCACATCTGGAATATGGAATTCAGTTCTGGGCACCACATTACAAAAAAGATATTGCAGTTTTAGAGCAGGTGCAGAGACGAGCAACAAAATTGATACGTGGGATGGAAGGTCTCACTTACCAAGAAAGGTTAGATAAACTGGGTTTATTTAGTCTAGAGAAAAGACGCCTTAGAGGAGATCTAATTAACATGTATAAATACATCAGAGGGCAATATAATAGCTTGGCGGATGAGCTTTTTGTCCCTAGGCCTTCTCAAAGGACTAGAGGACATGATCTGCGCATGGAGGAAAAACGTTTTAGCCATTTATTTAGGAAAGGGTTCTTTACAGTAAGAGTGATTAAGATGTGGAATGCATTGCCACAGGAAGTCGTTATGGCAAACTCTATACCTGCATTTAAAGGGGGCTTAGATGCTTTCCTTGCGTTGAATGACATCCATGGCTACAATTACTAGGTAATGCCAATGATGTTGATCCAGGGATTTTATCTGATTGCCATCTGGAGTCGGGAAGGAATTTTTACCTTGTAAGGGTTTTTTCGCCTTCCTCTGGATCAACAGGGATATGTGAGGGAGCAGGGTGGAGTTGTACTTTGTACTGGTTGAACTCGATGGACGTATGTCTTTTTTCAACCAAAGTAACTATGTAACTATGTAACATACAGGAGAACATAGTTGTGAATATCTCCTCAGTGGAGCTCACCTCTTCCCAACTATCAGCATTAAATCATGGACTATCTTTTGCCCCTGTACATTTACCTGATCCACTGGAAATGGACATAGATCTGCAGAAATTCTTTCGCACTATTAAGCTTAAATATTTTTTCTCCATGCCTAGAGATTTTCCAGCTAGCACTACCCCCATAAACAGCAATGATGATCGTCTGGCACTTGCAGATACAGATTTAAGAATTAAAAGCAAGTTTCAGCCATCCTCGTGCCAGGTTATCGATATCTTCGTGGATAAGGTCCAGAAGGATGTTGACCAGCTGTTCCGTAGATATGATCCGGTGGGCTTTAGAATCCATAACAACATTTCAAAAGTGGAGAGGAAGGCTATACAAGAACTAGTGGATAATTCCGCAATAACGATCAAACCTGCGGACAAAGGTGGGGCCATCGTGGTGATGGACACCCACAAGTACAGAAAGGAAATCCTGAGGCAACTGCAAGATCAGTCCACATATAGATGCTTGACGTCAGACCCTCTTAAGGAAATACAATCCAAAATAGCCCAAATTGTCTCGAGTGCCAGGGAAGAACAAATTATCGATGATAAACTGTCGGAATTTTTGATTCAGACGCATCCTATTACACCAGTGATCTACGTGTGCCCCAAAATTCATAAAAATCTTGTGGACCCGCCAGGGCGGCCCATAGTGGCGGGCATTGACTCTGTTTTTGCCCCCATTGCCAAGTACCTTGATAGGATTTTACGACCCTATGTTATTTCACAAAAATCTTATCTGAAGGACACACCAATGTTCCTTAACGTGTTGAGAAATATGCAGCCAATTGTTGGGGAGTGGTATTTGGTTACTATGGATGTGGAGAGCCTCTACACCTCCATCCCACATGATGGGGGTGTAGAGGCGATCCGATATATGCTGGAGACAGCATCAGATCACTCTAAGGCACAGGTAGATTTTGTCTGCTCCCTCTTAAATATTGTATTACAGATGAACTATTTTCGGTTTGAGGAGACTTATTATATGCAGATTAGAGGTACGGCGATGGGGTCGAATGTGGCCCCGTCCTACGCAAATATATATATGGGCGTGTATGAAGAGATGTTTGTTTACACTAATGATTTATTTAAAACACATGCCCTACAGTGGTTTCGCTATATAGATGATATTTTTTGCGTGTGGGCGGGGCCACATTCGACCCTTGACACGTTTGTGTCACAGCTAATGGACAGGTGTCATCAGATTAGACTTACAGTTCATAGTTCTGTAGAACAGGTGAGTTTTTTAGATACCCTGGTTATGAGACATGGAGATCGGTTGAAGACCGACCTCTTTGTTAAGCCCACGGATGTGAACTCCCTTCTCCATTACGGGAGTTTCCATCCGGGGGCTACTAAGAGGTCAGTACCCATAAGTCAGTTTCAGAGGGTACGGATGATAGTGGATGATGGTGAAGCACAGACTAGGAGATTGGACGAGATGCAGCAAAAATTCTTACAGAGGGGATACCCGAGTGAGGTGGTACAGAGAGCCAGAGACAGGGAGCCAGGGGACAGGACAAGACAGAGGAGACAAAGAGATATTGAGAATAGGATTCCATTTGTGTCTAGATATAACCTTATGAGCGATGAGATAGCCAAAGTTGTTAAAAGGCATTGGCACTATTTATCAGATAGCCTTCCCCATGTGAAGCAGTTTGTCTGTCCCCCCATTTTTTCCTATAAACGGGCCCCTAACCTGCGGGACCGTCTGGTCCATGCAGATATGGAGGGACGGGGATCACAAGCCAGGTTCTCACGTAGAGGTACATTCCCATGTCTGAACTGCGTTCATTGCAGTTCGGTCATTAAAGGGGATCAAATTCTTCACCCCCATAGAGGAACTAAATTTAAGATACAGGGATGCCACACATGTGATTCCACGTATGTGGTATACGCTCTAAAATGTCCATGTGGCCTGCTATATATAGGCCAAACAACTCAAAAGATGAAGGTGAGATTGTCATCTCACAAACACGCTATACGTGAGAACTTGACTGATCAGGCTGTCCCTTATCACTTTAGCCAGGCTAGACACAATGTTAGCCAGCTTAAGTTTCAGATAGTAGAACAGGTGATGCAACCAAAAAGAGGAGGGGATAGACTTAAGAGACTTCTCTGGAGAGAGGCACACTGGATAAAAAACTTGACACCATGGAGCCAAGGGGACTCAATCGGGAGTTAGACTTGGCTCCCTTTTTGTAGAGTATTGTATTGTGACACTTTGGTTTCCCCTTGTCTCCATGGTGTCTGATGTGGCTCTATTCTTCTACCTATAATCCATTCTGTGCATATTGCATTTACTTTTCATTTGCCACTGTGTGGCATTAGGAATGATATCAAATTGTATATAATGACATGCAGCTCTTATGTGCATATGCCTCTGTTCCCTGTTTTGATCTCCCCTGACATTAGTGTATATCTGTGCAGCCTTATAGTATGTTTCCGTAGTTGATAATCTCTGTCACGGAGTCCGTAGGCAATGTTTACATCTGAGGTGGGCGGCGCGCCACAGCGAGCGCACCGCACACTGATTGGCTGACGCTACGTGGGCAGGGCGGGATGCATGACGTCTCTCCAGGCACATGTGACCCCGACGTTCCCCACTTGGTCCGCCGATGACGGCGAGACAGGGGGTGGAGACGAAGGAGATGCGCGGCCAGTATTGTCTGCGGAGACAGGAGACTCAACCTATAGATTTGAAGTTTGAGGGGATGACGTCCATGGTAATGTCCTATCCGTGAGTACCTAGATAGTTCCCCATCAGGTCCGCAGGCCATAGAGCCTTGCGATAGGGTGTTTCAAATTGGGATAATGCGATTGGGTGTTCATGGAACCATGATACTATATAAAGGAGTAAGCTATACAGTTATATTGTATTCTGACTTGCAGCTTAGCTTGATAAAGAAGCGGATTCGCTTTGAAACGTTGCTGTGATGGCTGTAAAGCACTTTAATCAATAAAAGAGCATTTTGAAAACGGATGGTGCCGGCTCTCTGGATATACGTGGAAGATATACCTGGGGTGCTGCCAGGTTGGGCCGTGGCACATCACCTGATAAGCAAAAGAGGTGCACCACTACTTTCTTGAAACGTGAGTCTTCTCAGCACACAGTGTGTGCACCCATTGCGTGAACATGGAGGACAGCAGCATGGACCAATTGATCCTTTCCTATACACCAGAAGAAGCTGATAAAATCATGGCACAGGTGTCTACTGAGGTGGCTTATCTCAATATGGCTGATGAAAAAGCCATTCGGAAACAACTTATTAAGGTTGCGAAATTACACACGACATTTGAACTACATGCCAAAACGCTTGCAGAATATTACAGAACCAAACGGATTCCTCGAGGAATGAGATCTAGCGTGGCACCCATCATGTTCCCCACAGACTCTGTCTTCTGCCAAAAATGGAGCCAGATCTGGAATAAGGCTTCCTTTGATGCCATGGTACTTACAGTGGAGAGGATACAACAAGAACTGCCCAAGCTGATAACCCAGCAACAGAATTTGAAAGAGAAATTACGTGATCTGATATCCAAAGATGACTTTGATAAGTTTGAGTTGAAACTTATCATAACACTGGACTGTCATCGTTTACAGACTGAATCTATCAAGAGGGACAAATATCAAAGGGACACCACTGATTACAACTCAGGTTATATATACCAATGGCAGAGACCGATAAGGAGTGGACGACCAATTAGGAAACCAAGTACAGAGGGAGCAGGAGGTGCACAGCCTGCTGAAGCACGACAACCTCAGGAATCCTCTGATTTTTCGACCAGTTCCTCCCAGGAGGGACTGTCGGATCATCGATCCAATCAAGGAGGAGACACAGGGGCGGCAGGAAACGGAGGCGGCATAAGGGAGCGCCTGAGGTCACGTCAGAACAAACCATACAGGAGAACATAGTTGTGAATATCTCCTCAGTGGAGCTCACCTCTTCCCAACTATCAGCATTAAATCATGGACTATCTTTTGCCCCTGTACATTTACCTGATCCACTGGAAATGGACATAGATCTGCAGAAATTCTTTCGCACTATTAAGCTTAAATATTTTTTCTCCATGCCTAGAGATTTTCCAGCTAGCACTACCCCCATAAACAGCAATGATGATCGTCTGGCACTTGCAGATACAGATTTAAGAATTAAAAGCAAGTTTCAGCCATCCTCGTGCCAGGTTATCGATATCTTCGTGGATAAGGTCCAGAAGGATGTTGACCAGCTGTTCCGTAGATATGATCCGGTGGGCTTTAGAATCCATAACAGCATTTCAAAAGTGGAGAGGAAGGCTATACAAGAACTAGTGGATAGATCAAACCTGCAGACAAAGGTGGGGCCATCGTGGTGATGGACACCCACAAGTACAGAAAGGAAATCCTGAGGCAACTGCAAGATCAGTCCACGTATAGATGCTTGACGTCAGACCCTCTTAAGGAAATACAATCCAAAATAGCCCAAATTGTCTCGAGTGCCAGGGAAGAACAAATTATCGATGATAAACTTTCGGAATTTTTGATTCAGACGCATTCTATTACACCAGTGATCTACGTGTGCCCCAAAATTCATAAAAATCTTGTGGACCCGCCAGGGCGGCCCATAGTGGCGGGCATTGACTCTGTTTTTGCCCCCATTGCCAAGTACCTTGATAGGATTTTACGACCCTATGTTATTTCACAAAAATCTTATCTGAGGGACACACCAATGTTCCTTAACGTGTTGAGAAATATGCAGCCAATTGTTGGGGAGTGGTATTTGGTTACTATGGATGTGGAGAGCCTCTACACCTCCATCCCACATGATGGGGGTGTAGAGGCGATCCGATATATGCTGGAGACAGCATCAGATCACTCTAAGGCACAGGTAGATTTTGTCTGCTCCCTCTTAAATATTGTATTACAGATGAACTATTTTCGGTTTGAGGAGACTTATTATATGCAGATTAGAGGTACGGCGATGGGGTCGAATGTGGCCCCGTCCTACGCAAATATATATATGGGCGTGTATGAAGAGATGTTTGTTTACACTAATGATTTATTTAAAACACATGCCCTACAGTGGTTTCGCTATATAGATGATATTTTTTGCGTGTGGGCGGGGCCACATTCGACCCTTGACACGTTTGTGTCACAGCTAATGGACAGGTGTCATCAGATTAGACTTACAGTTCATAGTTCTGTAGAACAGGTGAGTTTTTTAGATACCCTGGTTATGAGACATGGAGATCGGTTGAAGACCGACCTCTTTGTTAAGCCCACGGATGTGAACTCCCTTCTCCATTACGGGAGTTTCCATCCGGGGGCTACTAAGAGGTCAGTACCCATAAGTCAGTTTCAGAGGGTACGGATGATAGTGGATGATGGTGAAGCACAGACTAGGAGATTGGACGAGATGCAGCAAAAATTCTTACAGAGGGGATACCCGAGTGAGGTGGTACAGAGAGCCAGAGACAGGGAGCCAGGGGACAGGACAAGACAGAGGAGACAAAGAGATATTGAGAATAGGATTCCATTTGTGTCTAGATATAACCTTATGAGCGATGAGATAGCCAAAGTTGTTAAAAGGCATTGGCACTATTTATCAGATAGCCTTCCCCATGTGAAGCAGTTTGTCTGTCCCCCCATTTTTTCCTATAAACGGGCCCCTAACCTGCGGGACCGTCTGGTCCATGCAGATATGGAGGGACGGGGATCACAAGCCAGGTTCTCACGTAGAGGTACATTCCCATGTCTGAACTGCGTTCATTGCAGTTCGGTCATTAAAGGGGATCAAATTCTTCACCCCCATAGAGGAACTAAATTTAAGATACAGGGATGCCACACATGTGATTCCACGTATGTGGTATACGCTCTAAAATGTCCATGTGGCCTGCTATATATAGGCCAAACAACTCAAAAGATGAAGGTGAGATTGTCATCTCACAAACACGCTATACGTGAGAACTTGACTGATCAGGCTGTCCCTTATCACTTTAGCCAGGCTAGACACAATGTTAGCCAGCTTAAGTTTCAGATAGTAGAACAGGTGATGCAACCAAAAAGAGGAGGGGATAGACTTAAGAGACTTCTCTGGAGAGAGGCACACTGGATAAAAAACTTGACACCATGGAGCCAAGGGGACTCAATCGGGAGTTAGACTTGGCTCCCTTTTTGTAGAGTATTGTATTGTGACACTTTGGTTTCCCCTTGTCTCCATGGTGTCTGATGTGGCTCTATTCTTCTACCTATAATCCATTCTGTGCATATTGCATTTACTTTTCATTTGCCACTGTGTGGCATTAGGAATGATATCAAATTGTATATAATGACATGCAGCTCTTATGTGCATATGCCTCTGTTCCCTGTTTTGATCTCCCCTGACATTAGTGTATATCTGTGCAGCCTTATAGTATGTTTCCGTAGTTGATAATCTCTGTCACGGAGTCCGTAGGCAATGTTTACATCTGAGGTGGGCGGCGCGCCACAGCGAGCGCACCGCACACTGATTGGCTGACGCTACGTGGGCAGGGCGGGATGCATGACGTCTCTCCAGGCACACGTGACCCCGACGTTCCCCACTTGGTCCGCCGATGACGGCGAGACAGGGGGTGGAGACGAAGGAGATGCGCGGCCAGTATTGTCTGCGGAGACAGGAGACTCAACCTATAGATTTGAAGTTTGAGGGGATGACGTCCATGGTAATGTCCTATCCGTGAGTACCTAGATAGTTCCCCATCAGGTCCGCAGGCCATAGAGCCTTGCGATAGGATGTTTCAAATTGGGATAATGCGATTGGGTGTTCATGGAACCATGATACTATATAAAGGAGTAAGCTATACAGTTATATTGTATTCTGACTTGCAGCTTAGCTTGATAAAGAAGGGGTTTAGCTTTGAAACGTTGCTGTGATGGCTGTAAAGCACTTTAATCAATAAAAGAGCATTTTGAAAACGGATGGTGCCGGCTCTCTAAAGCCCTTGATGCCTCCAATTTGGGAATGCAATGTGATTTCTGCCCTTTAGGGATTATAAACCTACTCTGTGTCAAATATGTAATTTTCCCAGGGACTTTTGCCATGTATCCCACTCTGGCATGCCCCCCTTCAGGTGTTAGGCCCCTTGAAACAACGTTTACATCACTTTTGTGGTCAGAAACAGTCTTTGTAGGTTTTACATTTTGCCGGCCTTTTGAAGTCTATTGTGGTTCGCCGAGTTCACGGTTCCTCGAACCCAAAATCTGATGTCCGGGCCATCTCTAATAGGGGCATGCCAGAGGAGGATCTATGCCAAAAGTCCCATCGAAAATGATGGCCTTTTAATCCCTAAGGGGCAGAAATCACATTATGCACAGCTCTGAGTGTTAGTGGGCTGTGGAGTGTCTCACAAAGAGAAATGCAATAGTACAATCGAACACTTTGAAATAATAATGCACAGGAGTGGTTCTGTGCCTGTAACTTAATGAGGCAACAGCAATAGTGTTCACACAGCTCTGGGTGTCAGTGGGCTGTGGAGTGTCACATAGAAAAAGAACACAGGAGACTGATGTGCTAGCCCTCAAAAGGGCTGATTGCTTTCACAGCAAGTGAGGAACAAGGACACAGGCCTAGCTAATGCTTTCCCTACTTATCTGCAGCAAGTCCCTGTTCTCACTAACAGTCAGCAGCCAGCAGAGAATTAATCCAATATTGCCACCGCAACTGCTTTTTGGGGTCTAGGAAGGGGTGCTAGCTGATTGGCTGCCATGTGTCTGCTGGCTGTGATGTAAGGGGTCAACGTTTAGCTCAATGATGATGTATAGGAGGCAAATCGAATACGCCAAATGTTCGCTGTTCGCAGAATACTGCTGTACTGTTCAGGCCATCTCTATATGCCACAGCGCTGATGTCCAGAATTACAAGCACCATCCACTTCAGAGGCCCCTCTGCAGCACTGCCACACCTGTGTGAGCACTCGAGTGGAAAGAAAACAAAGAGGGGTGCTCTCAGTAGGTTTCAAAGTTTATATCCAATTTATTTCTATAAAAACAGCTACAAACCACCAAGGTTACAATTACATCTCGAGAATCCTAATCTACTTAGGACTTCCCTGGTAAAGATTGCCCCCCAGTGGTAATCTATCCCCTCCAAATGGCACTGTGTGTAAGCTGTAAGTTGGCCCTGTCCGCTCTCGTCCCAACCAGTTTCAGCATTTTGCCATCATCAGGGGTCACGAGAGTGAATGGGCAAGCTTGATATATATAAAGAAACATAATTAACTTTCCACAGGTACTCCTGTGTCCTCCTCTGACTGTCCCGGCGGCTGTTAGTGCACTTCCGGTGGGTGCCATACTACATCCAGTGACGTAATTGGTCACATCGCGTTCCATTCAGGAAGCAGTTGCTAAGGGGACAGGCTACCACTTTTATGCATATTCGCATGCCGCCACAGCTGCTTCGTATATGTCATGTTTCGATAGCAACTGTGGCGGCAGGCGATTGGCGAATATGCGTAAAAGTGGTATAATACGCATATCACCGCCGCTCTGCAGTACTCACCTCTAAGCATAGGTTGTATGCGCAAATATGCCAGTTACACCAGACGGAGAAAACAGTGTAGTATAATTCCTAACGTAGCATACATCAATACTCATTAAAATGTGTATACAGCAGCAAATGTACTAAAAACAAAAATAAAAACAAATTAAAATACAATTTGAGTAAAATCCCATATAGAAAAAAATATTATAAAAAAATATTCCTTAGCGATCTTAAAATCATAAATTAAGACTTCCGGTTCCGGCGCCACATGTAGAGGACGCAGTTCACGGAGCTCCGGCCCTCTCTCCGACTAAAGATACCCGTGCAGCTATCTTTTCCCCCCGAAAAGGACAAGATCTTCTCACCCCTGCTCCTGCAAGCATCGCTGTACGCCTGGATGGATAAATACCTGGCGAAATCTCAGCGGAGACCAAAAGACACAGTGCGGCCTGGAGAAGGCGCGGCCACACGCTCCAAGATGGCGGCGGCTTCCGACTGTGACACGGAATCTGATGCTGATCTCTTTGAAACCCTGGAGGGTAAGACACTTTCTATTGACTACAAACGTTTGGCTGCTGAGGTGGCACTGCATTTGCAGAAAGAGCTAACAGACACGATAGTAAGATCTATCAGTGCCGAGATGGCACCAATAACAGCACTATTCCAGGCGCACTCAGAAAGGCTGGGAAAAGTTGAAACCAGGGTAAGCGCCCTAGATGACAATGTCTCCAACCTTACAAAACGCTCTGATATGCAGGACAAAAAACAGCTTATACTTGCCGATCGTATAGAAGACCTTGAAAACAGGTCTCGGCGAAACAATCTTAAATTTGTCGGCCTACCTGAATCCTTTAAGGCAGACTCTTTACTGGAGTGGTGCTCGGAAGCGATTCCGGATTCGCTTGACCTGGTCGGTCCGCTCAAGGTGGAAAGGGCTCATAGACTGGGCACGGTGAAGCCTAACAACAACCGCCCACGAGTAGTAATTGCGCGCTACCTGGACTTCAATGAAAAAACGCTGATCCTTAGAGCATACAGGGCAAAAAAAGAACTGCTGGTGAAGGGACAAACATTTTTAATATTTTCAGATTACTCGGTAGAAGTTTCGAAAAGCACGCAAGGACTTTGTACCAGCCTGCCAAATGCTATCACGTAAGCAAATTCGTTTTGCACGAGTCTACCTTGCAGTGCTCAGAGTGTTTCCAACGGACGACTCAGCTCAAACATTCACAGTGGCCTCTGAGGCGCTTACATATGCAAAGTCCATTCAAGATGGTAGAAATACGCCAGTCTCTCAAGATCTCCAACCCCAACATTCTCGGAACAACTCCTTCTCGGAACCGATAAATAAATCACCGAGGCTGCAAGAAATGGAAGGGACTGAGCACCAATCTGATGCTACACCACAGAAAGGCACTGACTGGGCTTGAAAATACAATATTCTCTCCACTATGAGGGTGGAGGGTTATAAAGAGCGTTCATGAGGCTGCAGAAAAGGGGACATATTGTTTTGGGTAAAGTAAGACGACATGTCCTGGTTGAGTGGGAATTGTTAATAAAGGGGGGAAAGCACTCATACTGGCGCCTCCATAAAATAGAACACTCCTGTGGTAATGTATGAAGAATAAGAAATGCATTGAAATAATGTGTAAACCTTCAATATAATATATGCTGCAAAGTATGTGATTATTAATGGAAATTATTACAGTAGTAGTAGGATGTTTTATTGCAAAATTAGACTCTGGGCGCCAGTCCTTAAGACAGGAGGGTATATTTCAGATATAAGGTTACTGATTATCTGGAGGGCCGATAGGCTTTCAACACGGAAGTGAAGGGGTGGTTTAAACTACCTGTTAGTTTCCATTTTTATGGCTTAGTTAACTGCCTTTCTCTACTTTGGGAAAAAAGGAAGTCATATGAGTGGCAAGGGCCTAGAGCCCAGGAGATCTTGTTCTAATGCATATTTCTGGTTCTCTTTAGTTTTTGTTATTGTTTGTGTTTGTGTAGGCACCACGGTCACCACCTATAAAGCTCACCTCTGGAGAGAAGTATTTTGGGATGGGATGTGCTCGGCTGGGACACACCCCGTCACTTGGCTCTTTGTGACACTATTCATATATAATCTGAAACTATTACTACCACCTTGATGTTAAAATAGTGTCATGGAATGTCAAGGGTCTGCGAACAGGGGAAAAGAGGGTTGAAATACTTAGGCATTTGAAAAAGCTAGGAGTGGACATGGCTTTGCTACAGGAAACTCATTTACAGGAAAAAGAATTCAGCTACATGCAAAAACAATGGGTAGGCGAGGTAATAGGGGCACCTGCTGTAGCAAGAAAAGCAGGAACTTTACTTTTAATACACAAAGCTCTCCAATGCAAAATTCTTGACCAACAGATGGACTTAGAAGAAGGGAGATGGATAAAAGTTAAGCTAGACATTGGGGGAAAACAAATTATATTACTAAATTTATATGGCCCAAACACTTCTAATGGGTCTTTTTTGGCTAAAGCCACATCCCTCCTACTGGATATAGATCAAAACATACCATGTGTTATAGGGGGAGACTTAAATGCCTTAATAAATACCAAAGAAGACAGACAGACATCTAGATGTATGGGACATGTGCAAAGAATAGGAGAAAATGACAAAGGGCTGGCTGCTTTTGCTGATTCCCTGAATCTCACGGATATCTGGCGATTTTTAAATCCCTTACAGAGAGATTATTCATTTTACTCACCAGTGCATCAATCCCTATCTCGAATAGACCTTTTTCTAACTACTCCCGCCACTATGTCACTAATAAAACAAGCAAAAATCTCAAATATTGTAATCTCAGATCATGCGCCAATATCTCTTGAGATTCAGCTAGTCAGGACCTCCACAAAGCCTTTTAGACAATGGAGATTCCCAAGTTTCCTAGCCAAAGATGAGGATTTTCTTGAACAACTACGCATTTGGTGGTTGGAATACGTTCGTACCAATAGTGCACATAAACAAAATGATTTTCTATACTGGGAACCTGCGAAAGCCTACATTAGAGGAGAAATCATCAAATACATTAGTTATAGAAGGAAAAAAACACACCTGAATTATGTCAAAACATCCCATTTGGCTAGGCAATCATATCTAGACTATATTGCTGATATGTCTGAACGCAATAGACAGATATGGGTAGAGGCAAAAGCAGCATTGGATTTGTGCTATGATCGGTATGCTATGTTTTGGAGATCTGGGACAGAATGGACCTTCTATAGGTTTGGGAACAAGGCGGGGCGACTATTGGCTAATATCGCTAAGGGTAGACAAAAAATACAACATATCACACATTTAAAAAATATTAAAGGTGATGTTCAGACAAAATCAGACGAAATAGCAGAAATCTTTCATAAATACTATCAAGAACTATATTCCGCCTCCCCAGACTCCCCTAACCAAGGTCAAGACTTCTTAAGCTCCCTCAGACCACCTACCGTAGATTAACGGAAGATGAATTATTAACTTTAAATGCATCTGTCTCTCAGGGAGAAATCCTAAGGGTACTAAAATTTGGTCATAATGGAAAAGCACCAGGACCAGATGGTTATCCACTGAAGTTCTATAAGAGTCTCAAACAGGAAATAGTACCTACCTTGACATCTTTATATAATAAGATTTTAAATTCTGGGTCATTACCTGAGACGGCTCATGAGGCCTATATAAAAGTATTACCAAAAAAAGACAAGGATCCACTAGAACCAGGCTCTCATAGGCCGATTTCACTACTGAATTGTGATATGAAAATTCTTTCCAAAATATTGGCAGAGGGACTTGCAGATATTCTTCCTAGGTTGGTTGAACCGTCTCAGGTGGGGTTTGTACGAGCTAGAGCAGCAGTCACAAATATAAGGAGAGTAATGGCAGTTCTTGAAGAGACAAGGCTGGGGAGGCCTTCTCGGGGTCCGGGGGCAATTTTGTCCCTGGACGCCGAGAAGGCCTTTGATAGCGTCAGTTGGGGGTGGATGGATATGGTTTTCAGAAAAATGAGGTTTAGTGGTTTATTTGTTGACTATGTGCATGCTATGCAGACAAAACCAGGAGCTAGAGTAATAGTGGAAGGTTCGGCCTCAGCGCATATTCATTTAAAAAAGGGGACTAGGCATCGGTGCCCGCTCTCCACCCTGATTTTTAATCTAGCAATTGAGCCACTGGCAGAATACTTTAGGTCTAAAAATTTATATAGGGGTATATCAGTAGGTAAAAGGATATTATATTGCTCTCTGTTCGCAGATGATATCTTGTTATATTTGGGGGACCCCATCACAGACTTAGAAGGAATTTTTTCTTTTTTAGAAAAATTCAGACATATCTCAGGCCTTTCTATCAATAAGACCAAATTAGAGATGCTAGTCTTGGCAGGAGGCTCCAGTGGTGCTCACCGCCAGGTCGTGATCACGCTTACGTGTGGATTCACGACCATTTTGACGCATTCCGCCTCGGACACGCTAAGCCGTGAATAGATTTTCAACCACGAAAATCTACTTCGGCTTCGCGTGAATGCGCACAGAAATCCGCATTCACGCTCGTGAACCCGGCACGGTACGGTTAGCGGAAATGCGTCAAACTATGCGGAAGTGACACATTGCAGGCCAATCAGAGGGCCCCAGCCAGGCCCTAGCAACCAATCACAGGAGGGGAGCTATGCCCTCCCCTCCTGAATATAAAGCGGCGGCCATGATGGAAAAGCTCTGTCCTTGCTAGACTGTGGTGCTGAGAGGATTATCTCCAGGCCATTGTTGTTTGAGCAAGTGCATTTATTGTGTTAAAAACAAAGCGTTTTTTTTTGCTAACACTGCTCTTATACTGTACACAGTTAGCTAGTCAGTGAGTGATTGCTGTAGTTAGTTGTAGTCAGTGTAGTGTAGTGGGAGTGTGGGAGTCTAGTGATTATTTAACTGTGTGTAGTGCTGTGCAGGCAGGTTCAGTGCTGCAGTGTAGTGGGAGTGGGGATTATCTGTGTGTAGAGTGCAGGCAGGCACGTTAGTGCAGCTGCAGTGTTCACTTGTATATTCCAGTGACAGTTATACACTTGTACTATTTACAGGCAGCCAGTCACACCGCCGGCGCCGCCACTCTCTGCCAGAGCTGTTCATTCATTCTGTCAGTGACCTTGTGCCGTGCCCAGTGCCCACTGCTCGCTCGCTGGCATATGACCATCTCATTACAGTGTGACATCCTTGTGTGCCCACTGCATCCTTCAGTGACCTAGTTGTATATCCAGTGCCCACTGCTGTGCCCACTGCATCCTTCAGTGACCTAGTTGTATATCCAGTGCCCACTGCTGTGCCCACTGCATCCTTCAGTGACCTTGTACTGTGGCCACTGCATCCTTCAGTGACCTAGTTGTATATCCAGTGCCCACTGCTGTGCCCACTGCATCCTTCAGTGACCTTGTACTGTGCCCACTGCATCCTTCAGTGACCTTGTACTGTGGCCACTGCATCCTTCAGTGACCTAGTTGTATATCCAGTGCCCACTGCTGTGCCCACTGCATCCTTCAGTGACCTTGTACTGTGCCCACTGCATCCTTCAGTGACCTTGTACTGTGCCCACTGCATCCTTCAGTGACCTAGTTGTATATCCAGTGCCCACTGCTGTGCCCACTGCATCCTTCAGTGACCTTGTACTGTGCCCACTGCATCCTTCAGTGCCGTTGTACTGTGCCTGGTGCATCCTTCAGTGACCTTGTACTGTGCCCACTGCATCCAGTGATTCATTACTAGCAACATGTCTGGCAGGGTTTCGCGGGGTGAGAGGAAAGGGAGTTCAATTGCCTCAGCCACTTCTGGGACTGCTCCACGTCCAGGGAGAGGACGCCCAGCTGTACATGGTCGTGATGCAGCAGAAAGGGGGGCAGCAAAGCCTGGGCCGAGTCAGCGGACGCCATTGTCCAAATATTTTAAAATTTCTGGTCCCCGTGTGGTGGTTGAGCAAATGGAACCTGACGTACTCATGGACATCATGACTTCCTCCCAGACCTCTACTGTGAGCACCACTCCAAGCAGCAGCAGCAGCAGCAGCCAACGTCCCACGCTTGTTGTGACATCCACCCCAGCACCCACTGGTCAGCAGCCCTCCCAGGATGACAGCGTTCTGTCCCTCAGTCCGGCTTCTGGGAACCTGCTGATGCAAGAAGCTCAGGACTTACTGGGGACTGATGTGGCAGAGATTGAGATCGGGCCACAATCACAAGCGTTGTTGAGTTCTGGTGATGAAGAAGAGGGGTCTGTGTCTGGGGATGTAGGGACAGAAGAGGAGGCGGGGGAGTCAGAGGAAGAGCTGGATTATGAAGATGCTGCTGATGATGACGATGTTGTGGATCCTAACTATGTGCAGCCTGCTGAGTCCGTGGAAGAATGGTCAGAGGCAGAGCAGGATGACGAGTCACCTCGGCCTAGGCAAGGATATCGCCACATGTCAGGCAGGGGCAGGGGCATCGGCAGCAGTGGGCGTGGAGGAAGTAGACAGGACACTGCTTCAGCCGGCACCACCACCATGCAACCCCCGGCAACTACTACCACACATTGTTCCGCTGCACCCTCTGCTAGTGGGGGCCGCAGTAAATTAAAATCACCAGTGTGGGATTGCTTTGAGGAATGTACTGATGACAAAAGGTATGCGGTGTGCAGGTTATGCAGCAAAAGATTGAGCCGTGGGAAAAGTCTGAGCAAGATGGGTACCCCATCCCTCCAGGGCCACCTGAGAAGCCGCCACTGCCGCGAGACTTTAAGAGGAAGCAGGCCCTGCTGGCAGGGGTTCCTGAGAGCACAAGGCCCACCAGCGCAGCAGCATCCTCCCTCCCTCAGGGTCGTGAATCCCCCACAGCAGCAGCAGTAGTAGCACGCAAGCGCTCTTCCACCTCGGCTACTCAGGACACAGACATTGAGGCTGGCAGCCAGTGTTCGTCTCTCTCCTCTGTCTCCCCTGCATCCCAGCGTCGTCAGACCCTGCTGAGCGACAACTTTCAGGGTCTGACCAAGCCTCTGCCTCCAAGCCACAGGCGGATCCGCAAACTAAATGGCTTGCTGGCCCGGGCCATGGCATCACAGCTGCTTCCCTACTCCCTGGTGCAGGAGGGGAGCGCCATGCGGACGCTGCTTCAATTTGACATCCCCGAGTGGCAAGTCCCCAGTTGCCACTATTTCAGCAAGAGCGCGATCCCAGCACTCCACAAGTTTGCGGTGGAAAACGTGGCCCGTTCCCTGGACTACTCTGTGGGCAAGCGGGTCCACGTGACCATGGACTCGTGGAGTAGGAGATTTGGGACAGGTCGCTACCTGTCCTTTACGGCCCACTGGGTGACACTGATGGAAGGGAGGGAGGACAAGAGCGCATCAGCCCAGCTAGTGGTGCCACCACGCGGGATCAGGGGGGATGCAGAAGGGTCCTGTCACGACACTCCCTCTGCACCCGGAAAGCAAGCCCGCCTCGGCAGCAGCAGCGCCAAGCCTCGGCACTGCCAAGCCCTTTTAAAATTGGTGACCCTGGGGAAGGAGAGGCTTACGGCCAACAACGTCCTGGCCGCCCTCAGGAAGCAGGAGCGGAGGTGGCTGACCCCCAGAGGCCTGGAAGTGGGGTATGTGGCAGCCGATAACGGGGCCAACCTGGTGGCAGCAGTGCAGCAGGGAAACCTCCAGCACATCCCCTGCTTGGCCCACGTGCTCAATCTTGTGGTGCAGCGCTTCTTGCGCACCTACCAGGGGATGAGCGAGCTGCTGCAGGATGCCCGGGCGGTGGTATGCTTTTTCCGCCTGTCAGCCACTGCCTCTGCACTCTTGTCCAACTTACAGCAGCAGTATGGAAGGCCACAACACCGGCTGATCATCGACATGCCAGCTCGCTGGAATTCGACTCTGGCCATGTTGGAGCGGCTGTGTCAGCACAGGCTGGCTGTTAGGGCCTACATGCTAGACCCAAGTGTCCCCAGCAACCAGCAAGTCCCCATGATTACTGCCACTCAGTGGACACTGATGCAGCAAGTATACCTGGTGCTGAGTCCCTTCCTGGAGGCAACCAAGATGGTCAGTGAGGAGCGGGCCTCTGTGTGCCAGTGGGTGCCCTTGGTTTGTCTACTGGAGCAGGCAATGGACAATTTAATTGAGCGTGGGGATGGAGCCCTGAGGCAGTTGGAAGAACAGGAGCAGATGGCAGCACAGTCCAGCTCAGAGGAGGGCTCACAGCAGGTAGTGGAAGAGTTGGAGGTCCCAAACCTGAATGAGGAGGAGGAGGAGGAGCAGAGTGCATCAGGCGTTGTACGTGGATGGCGGTTTGAGGAGGACAACGACATGGCACAGGAAGAGGACAGGCATGCGTTATGGGACAATGGCGAGGACGAGGAAGATCTTGCTGGCAGGGCCCACTTGTTTCCCATGGCTGTGCACATGTTGCGCTGCCTTCGCAGGGACCCCCGGGTGATCCAGATGCGTTCAAGGGAGGACATCTGGATTACCTTGATGCTTGATCCCCGTCTGAAGGGGAAGCTGGGAGACTTAATGATGCCATCCACCACCGAGCAACGCACAAGGGAGTTGAAGGAGGCCCTTGTGCGCAGACTACTGGAAGCATTCCCCCAGCCTTCCACCCCCACTGTAACTGCTCTGCCAAGCCAGCAAGAGGTGCCTGCCATTGCCACTACCAGCACAACAACAACAACCACCAGCAGCAGCAGCAGCAACTGGCGCCCCGGAGACCTGAAGAGCCTAAGCAAGAACCTGTATGCAGTGCAGCAGCCCAGAACATAGGTGCCCGCCACAGCATCCACCACCAACCAGCACAAGCAACGACTGACCACCATGGTGTCTGACTATATGGGGTCATCCAGTGGGCTCAATGACACCGACAGCCCCGTGGACCCCTTGGAGTACTGGGTCAAGAGACTGGACATTTGGAGCGAGCTTTCCCAGTACGCCCTGGAACTCCTATCCTGCCCTCCTTTCAGTGTCCTCTCAGAGAGATGCTTTAGTGCGGCCGGTGGCGTGGTCACAGAGAAGCGCTGTCGGCTCTCCCACGCCTCTGTGGACAAACTCACCTTCCTGAAAATCAACCAGGCTTGGGTGGAAGGTGAGTTCCTGGCCCCTATTGTCGGACACAGGGGGACATGAAGTGGCTGCTGCATGTGCTGTTGTTAACTATGCCTGCCTTTATAAAGACATTTACTACCTGCCTAGTGCCTACCTTGGTTAATTTTTTGGTGTTATGGTACTACTACCAGTAAGTTGCCATGGTCCTCCTTCTGAGCTGCTGAACTGACCGCCCGCTTTGTCCTCCTGACTCAGTCGCTACTACACTCTGCGTTCACACTGCCCGGGTCACCGGGTGCATTTAATTTTTTGGCCAGCACTATGACGCTGTGCTACTACTACTACCACCAGAATGTTGGCATGGTCCTTCTGTGCTGCTGCTGCTGAACTGACCGCCCGCTTTGTCCTCCTGACTCAGTCGCTACTACACTCTGCGTTCACACTGCCCGGGTCACCGGGTGCATTTAATTTTTTGGCCAGCACTATGACGCTGTGCTGCTACTACTACCACTAGTATGTTGCCATGGTCCTTCTGTGCTGCTGCTGCTGAACTGACCGCCCGCTTTGTCCTCCTGACTCAGTCGCTACTACACTCTGCGTTCACACTGCCCGGGTCACTGGGTGCATTTAATTTTTTGCCCAGCACTATGACGCTGTGCTACTACTACTACCACCAGTATGTTGGCATGTTCCTTCTGTGCTGCTGCTGCTGAACTGACCGCCCGCTTTGTCCTCCTGACTCAGTCGCTACTACACTCTGCGTTCACACTGCCCGGGTCACCTGGTGCATTTAATTTTTTGGCCAGCACTATGACGCTGTGCTACTACTACTACCACCAGTATGTTGGCATGGTCCTTCTGTGCCGCTGCTGCTGAACTGACCGCCCGCTTTGTCCTCCTGACTCAGTCGCTACTACACTCTGCGTTCACACTGCCCGGGTCACCGGGTGCATTTAATTTTTTGGCCAGCACTATGACGCTGTGCTGCTACTACTACCACCAGTATGTTGCCATGGTCCTTCTGTGCTGCTGCTGCTGAACTGACCGCCCGCATTGTCCTCCTCCTCCTGACTCAGTCGCTTCCACCAATGTACTCTGTCTGCGTTATCACTGCCCGGGTCACCGGGTGCATTTAATTTTTTGGCAAGCACTATGACGCTGTGCTGCTACTACTACTACCAGTATGTTGCCGTGGTCCTTCTGTGCTGCTGAACTGACCGCCCGCATAGTCCTTCTCCTGACTCAGTCGCTACCACCACTGCACTCTGCGTTCACACTGCCCGTGTCCACTGACAACTCTGCTGTGATGTCATTGCTAATTGCTGCAAAAAAAACAAAAAAAAAAATGACAAAAACCTCTCTGGGGCCTTTTTGGCGTCAGCCACTCATCCTCCTCCAGTGGTACCTTCGCCGCCAAGTGCCATTGGAACTCGCCTTCACCTCTTTGACTGCTTAACGCGTATATCCCTTTTTAAAACCACTTATTACCAATTTATAGCCCCATTTAAAGTGTTGATTTCACTTTAAAATCCATTTTCTCTAGAAAAAAAAAATGTTGAGAATTTTTTATGTTGAAGTTATGTTGCCCCTTATCACCTCGATAATCCATGCAATTTGGGGGACTGTAGCATGTATGGGGGCTTTGTTATTAACGTTAAAAGAAAATCCGCCTCCGGGCGGGAATCCACGCGTGATTACGCCATTCACGGCAAAAAATCCGCGTGGTTGCGTGGACGCGAACGAAAATCCGCATGCGGCGGGGCCGAATGCGGATTTGTTTTTGCAACCACGCGGATTGCCGAATTCGTGGATGAGGCACATCCGAGCATCCCTGGGAGGCTCCAGCACTAGATTGATTTCTTCAGTAACAAAGCGTATAGGGTTACAGGTCTCTAATCAATATATAAAATATCTTGGTATCAAGATCCCGAAGGACACACCTCAACTATACCACCTTAATTTTACTCCTATAGTGCAAAAGATTATATCAGAGCTCTCACACTGGAAAGATCTTCCTATATCTCTTTTGGGAAGATGTCCCCTAATAAAAATGATCAGCTTTGGTAGACTCTTATATCCATTACAAACATTACCACTCTTGCTGAGACACAGTGACTACCAATTACTACAGAAGGCCTTCAGTAGTTTTCTGTGGAGGGGCAAACGTGCTAGAATTCCATTGAGACTCTTGCAGAACCCGAAAGAAAATATGGGGGCCAATTTTCCAAATGTAAGGGCATATAATCTAGTATCAATCCTCAGACATATCAGAGATTGGTTAGGAAATATGGAATTTTTTTACAAATACGTCCCTAGAGGAGGAATTAGTTAAACCGTGGTCATTATCTGGGATTCTTCATACTACTTTGGCAAAGCTTCCTTCAACTATTAAAAGCAATATACTATTGAGAGACACGTGTGTAGCATACCGCGAACTCCGTAAATTTTTGAAATTGCAAGGCTGTCTATCACCACTGATGCCTTTATGGTCATCCCCAGATTTCCCTGGAGGCAATTCTAGTATGTCTAATTTTTAAAAAAATAAAGGTATAGTGAAATTTTCACAAATCTTGGATTCAAATGGGCAGTTGATGACATTTGAAGCTATTAGGAGATTATATCACCTTCCAATATCTCATAGATTTTTATATTTCCAGATAAAGCATTACCTTGTTTCAATTTTGGGTCACCCCGCCTTGTTCCCAGATCACACTGAGGTCTTAGATATTATGGGTAATCTTGCTGAAAAAAAATCGATCTCAGACCTATATCGGTTGGTACGTTCATTTAAAGGGAACCTTAACTGAACGGGGGGGGGGGGGGGGGGGGGGGTAAAGAGTTTCACTTACCTGGGGCTATTACCAGCCCCCTGCAGCTGTCCTGTGCCCTCGAAACCGCTCTGGAATCCTCCGGTCCCCCGCTGTCACTTAGTTTCGTTTTTGACGACTCACCAGTCGGCCGGCTGCAATGCGAATTATTGGACGCATTCCCTACTGCAATTAGCGCTGTTGCGGACCGGAACACGTACAAAAATATGCGTTGCCGCATTCCGCACGCGTAGATGTGCAGCAACGCGTATTTTTGTATGCGTTGCGGTCCACAACACTGCTGATTGCAATAGGGAATGCGTCCAATAATACGCATGGCGGCCGGTCGACTGGTGAGTCGTCAAAAACGAAACTAAGTGACAGCGGGGGACTGGAGGAATCCAGAGCGGCTCCGGAGGCACAGGACTGCTGCAGGGGCCTGGTAATAGCCCCAGGTAAGTGAAACTCTTTACCCCCCGTTCAGTTAAGGTTCCCTTTGAGGTCAAATCCCAACCAACTAGACATCTGGTTTATTGGGCAAAATGTCTAGATGTTTCAACAGAGGCCTTAACTCCTCTGATGGAACTAGGATGGAATGAAGTTAAAAGGGTTATACTAGGAGAACAATGGAGGGAAATGCAACTCAAAATTATTCTGAAGGGTTATTATGCATTTCATTTTAAGAGTATCCCCTTGGGATCACAATACCTGACAGCATGTCCCAAATGTAAGGCCCACTCTCCAGACCTGTTCCACCCCCTGTGGTCATGCTCCTCTATACAACTATTTTGGAACAAGGTTTGGAGGGTATGCCGAACACTCACCCCGACTCCCCGCGTCTATAATCAATGGGAAACACTATTCCACTGTATAGACCCCTCCAATACTAGCAAAGAGGAATCACTATCAAGCATGGAGCATTTTGTCATTATGGCAGCAAAAAAATGCATATTAAAATTATGGATTAGTTCCTGCCCGCCCTCACATAAAAATCTAATAGATACTGCAAAGTCATTGATGTACATAGCTAAATTTGATGCAGAACAGCATAAATCCAATTTAAATTTTTTAAGACCTGGGGAAACTTTATTAAAAAGTACACTAACCAATCTGAATTTTATGATATTCTCCAACCTTTTACGTACACAAAATGGTACCTGAGGAAGAAAGTAGCAGGGACCCTGGGTGCTTTTGATATTGGAATCTAGCTATGATCAAAAGTTGTTGTGAAGAAATGCTCCATGCTTGGCCTCCCTCTCAGTGGCGTAGCTAAGGAGCTGTGGGCCCCGATGCAAGTTTTACAACGGGGCCCCCCAAGCACTCTATACATAACAATTGATATGGTGCACCAAAACCTGCCAATGGCAACTACAGTGTCAGAGATGCAAGAAGGGGATGGGGAGCTGTTTGTTAATGATTACCACTATTCAAAGTATCTATAGAAGTGATTATTATGAGCACAGGACTAGTAGAGAGCTAATACTGTAGTTAAGGAAGGGCCCTTTGGGGCCCCTCTGGCCCAAGGGCCCCGATGCGGTCGCAACCTCTGCAACCCCTATTGCTACGCCCCTGCTCCCTCTCTTGAACACTGACGACTCTCTCCCCTACACCGCACTTGAAATGCATTACTAATTAAATGTTTGCATAACCCGAAATTAGAAAGAGGTGAATTTGGATATATCTATTATAAATTAATAAAAAAAAAAAAAGCTGGATGAGTGACCGTGGTGCTGCACAAGAGTGTTGGTTATAGTTTTTTGTTTGTTTGTTTTATTATTTAAGGAAACAACTCATAGCTCTGACATATAAAAAATAATATATTTTTCTCTGTTTAGTACTGTCACAAGGTATAGTCGATGAATGGGTCAAATACAACTGACATTCATGGACTCCTCAGGAACCATAAAGCCGGCGATGAAAACCGGCAGGACACTGAGTGACCCCATGATTGGTTTGAGGAGTGAGAGTCCTCAACCCACATTGAATTAAATATTCCTTCTATAGTTATAAGACAGTACCTGAGGCTACCAGAGTAAATATACAGGATTAAACTCTAAGTTATTTCTGTTATCCTTCACGAGTAGGTGAAGTGTTTAAAAAAAAAAAAAGGGGAGAGGTAGAGAATGGGAAAAGGGGGAGGGGAGAAGGGAGGAGATACTGCTTTCAAATATTGAGGGTGGGTTATAGTGATAAGAACAAAATTATTGCCTACTGTATAGTATCTGCTTACTTATGAGACCAGCCTGACCTCCTCTCCTATGCTTACCTATCTTTCTATGCATGATCTGTAATATCGAAGAATATATCATTAACATGGATTGAAAAATATCATTCTGTACACGGAAACATTTTTCATGTGACTTGTATTGCGACAGATGTCTTTTGTACCCATTTTCTATCTTTTCAATAAAAATATTTAAAAAAAAACAAAACATAAATTAAAATATGCAGTGTTACTATGTGACTCATATACTTTATCTTAGGATGTGAACGGCATGGATTCTCTGTTTCCATGGGAACAAGCCAAACATTTTTTTTTTAAATTGGACTTGTAGTTTTTGAGAAAATCGATTTAAAAAAATCAAAGAAAAAAATGGCTTTTAAACTTGTATAAACAGGTACAAAGGGCAGAGGTGACACAGAGGGGGACACTAAAAGAAAAGGAGGGCACAGAGGAGGTACAGGGGACAGAGATGGCACAATTTTCTGACTTAGGGCTGGTTCAGACGGACGTTTGGAGGCGTCGCGTTCGTTGGCGTTGCGTTCGTGATGCGTTCAGGCTTTCAGCAGCGTTCGCATTGCATTCGGATGTGGTTGCGTTTTTTCTTCCCCTAGAGGGACATCACCCGTCGCGGTTAACCGCCCCTGGAAGCAACATGTAGCTTCCAGGGGCTCCTTGAACGCCAGTGAAAATCGGGACCCGAACGCCGCGTTTGTGCAAACGTGCGTAAAAGCTTGGTACAAACGCTCCCATTCACTTGAATGGGAGCGTTTAACGCCAAGCCCCGAACGCTGGCAGTAAACGCTCTGCAAACGTCCGTCTGAACCAGCCCTTAAGAACAGATTCAGGTTAGGAAGGAACCTTCAGTCCCTATCTCGTTCATTAACTGGGGACTACCCTATGCTCTTCTAAGGCTACTGAAACGCAGTGGCTTGGTAGTGTAACGGTTAAGGGCTCTGCCTTTGACACAGGCGACCTGGGTTCAAATTTCAGCTCTGCCTGTTCAGTAAGTCAGCACCTATTCAGTAGGAGACCTTGGGCAAGACTCCCTAACACTGCTACTGCCTATAGAGTGTGTCCTAGTGGCTGCAGCTCTGGTGCTTTGAGTCTGCCAGGAGAAAAGCGCAATATAAATGTTCTGTGTTTGTTTGAAACTACATTTGCCATTTAGTGGTCAAAATTGATATTGCACATAGTCCCACTTACTTCGTAAGTAGTGAATTTGTAGTAGTGAAGTGTGATAAAATAGGTAGGAAATAGGAAGAAAAAACTGCTGTAAGTACTTTGATACATCTGGCCCTATCAGGTGACAATAATTCATGGCCCTATAAGTTAATGCTAGTGTTGCTTTTTGAACCCAGGTTACCATATTCGGAAGCACTTTCGCACCATTACTTGTGGAGAGTGTCACAGAGCTGTATTCCGCATCCTTCGGAAGGAGGAGGCATCTGAGTCACATGAAGCATGGAACGTGGAATACAGCTTCGAAACTCTGTCTGCAAGTAATGGCGTAAAAGTGCTGCAAATGGCATTATCCAGGTTTCCAAATCATGCAAATTTTATACAACATTGGGGGTGGCGCATTGGCTTAGTAAATAGCACTCTTGCCCTGCAGCATCGGGTCCCTGGTTGCAATCCTGGCAAGGACCCTATCTGAGTGGAGTTTGCTTATTATTCTCATGTTTGTGTGCATTTCCTCTGAGTACTCCAGTTTTGTCCCTCATCCCAAAAACATACAGATAGGAATTGTCTTTTCCCCAAGCAATTAGCCTTAGACTATGATAGACTTATGACTACGGTAGGGTTTAGATTGTGAGCATCTCTGAGGGAAAGCTAGTGTGGAAAAAAAACAAAAATAACAAAACTAAAAACATACAAGTTTATTCAGCTTCGAAATAAAAAGCAATGGCAGTGTCTTCTGGATTTTATTGGTGCATTTTCAAGCTGCATACATTTACATAAAATTAGCAAATATTAGCTTCAACTTGGAATTTTTGGCATCTCATTGTACATCCCAGTATTGCAGTGATCGTTGTTCCCTTAAAAATATTGTATGCGTTTTATATACAGTATATTTTTATTATTTGGTCCTCAAAACCTTTCTCCATTATGGAGCTATTCATAGCTTAGTTGTGGACTAAGTTTACTTAGCAGAGCTTTTTGGCTCTGTGAAAATGATAGATGAGCTATGCTATATAAATCTATAAATAATACTTGGACATTATTTGTACATTGTAGTTGTATACTGTAACACTTAATACAACCTCTTATTTCTACTCAAAAAGAAGGGTTTAAAAAAATGCAATATCGTTTTTTAACAAAGTGGAGTTGCATTTTAAATTTTGCTACCTCTGCAGAATTTCTGTATTCTGGCCTTTCTTCTAGACATGACTTTGGTTCAGCTTTAACACAAACCTAATTTGTGGAAGCAGCATACTCTCTACAGAGTGGACCAGTCAGGTGCGGGATGCATTCCGCACTTACTGTAAAAGTCACGCTGCCGTGAGCACAATAACACAACTCATCCTTAATGCCACTGTTGACTAATTTTTCACATGTTCCAAGACGATCATCATCATATTTATTATCTTCATCCCAGACCTCCACCTTTAAAGCAGACACTGAGCTAAGTTCTAGGACTCCAAGATCTAACCGGGTGTTCCAAGTTGGATTATCATTATTCCATATGGTCTCTGTCTGACCACCGGATGAAGACCCAAAACTTATTTTTACAAAGGCATCTGTCCTCGAGGTGTAGTCACCCCAAAGGTTGGACGCACTTTTTACAGTAACAACCACTTTGGCAAACCCTCTTTTTGAAGGACAACAGTTGCTGTTTTTGCTTGGACTACCAGGACAAACGCAGGAACATTCTGTTCCAGGGATAAGCTGTGAGCCTGCTGGGCATGAACAGTTCTTCCTGAGGGCTTTCTCCATGATATAATCACTGATGGCTTTTCTCAAGTTCTCTTTCTTTGGTCCCTTGAACCTCACAAGGTTATGGATGGGCTCTAAATAGTAGGAGACAACATCAGGGTCAGTCTTCAGGCTTTCCATCCAGGTCTCAAAAGCTTCTGCACTGTCACCATTCCTGGAATCAAAGGACAGCTGACTGAAGCTTATTTTTCCTCCTCTTACCTAAAAGTAAAATAAATAAAATAAAAGGCAGTAACATATTAACAATTAGAAAAAAAATGTAATTTTGATCAACTCCCAACTCTATGCACAACAATTGATATGGTGCACCTAAACCTGCCAAGAACAGCCACAGGGTTAGAGGTGGAAAAAGGGTATTGGAAACAATTTATTAATGATTACTACCATTCAAAGCATCTATAGAAGTGATTATAACAAGCACAGGACCAATAGAGAGCTAATGCTGCAGTTGAAGGAGGGCCCTATGGGGCCCCTCTGGCCCAAGGGCCCCGATGGGGTCACAACTTCTGCAACCCCTATTGCTACACCAGTGGCAGCTATATAGCGGTGCCCAGTGGATAATATTGGTGCCAGAGACGCCAACCATAGCCAAATTATTGGGAGCCTTAACAATAGCAGCATAGACAGTGGTGGAGAGACAAATAGTGGAAGGGATTACGGCCCAGAAAGGGCTGGCGGGACAAATAACAGTGGGGGTTACCGGGTTTTGGTTACCAGGTAGTGGTTTGGCTACTGCGTTAGCTATAGTGTTAGATGTAGAACGGCTTTGGTAAGTGTTAGGAGTAGGTAGTAAATGGTTACTGTAAGGAAAAGGTTAGGTAAAGCGATATTAGGATATTGATAAAATTACCAATATTTTTATCAACACTATTATCTTCCCAATAGTAGAATATTGGCAATGTAATATTGTTGATATTCTATTACCAGCTTCACCCGGTGCCCGAATTTCTAGATTCTTTTTTCAGTGTACACCTGTCTTGTGAGATAGGGTAATTATAAAGTAAAGTCAACATGGCCCAGAACCACCAGACATTGCAACAGATGTCTGCTGACAACTAATTTAAAAATCAGGTATAGAAGGCAGCATTCAGAAAATATATTGGTCAGTTGTTTTTGCAAATTTCCATCAATTTTCGCATTGAAAATGGCACTTTAGATTTTGAGAAAAATCTTGCAAAAATTCATTGTATCTTGACAGAAATTCGTAAAACCACGAAAAATCTTTATTTTTACCATGTGGATGCAAAAATCCATTATTTTTACTGTGAAAAAAGCGAAATAATTGTTTATTTCTTTGAAAATTCACAAAAAATGCAAAAAAAAAAAAAAATCACAAACTTATTACAAAATGATTTTCAATAGCATTTTTGCTCAAAAGTCTAATTTAACATTATTTTTATGAAAATGAATGCAAAAAAAATATTGCCATTTTCGCTCATCACTGATATTGGTATTGGTCAGACATTAATGCTGTACCTGGTAACAGGCCACATATAATATTGTACTTTTTGTGTTTTTATGTTTGTGAGTCGCAAAATAGAATATTTTCTGGTAGTGGTGCTCAAATACCCCTTTTCAAAATTCGAGTTAGGTCGAATTCGAATAGTAAATTATTCGAGATCAGTCGAATATTCAAGTCGAATAATTTTTACTATTCGATTCGACCTCGGAATTCGAGCTCACTATTCGAGTCGGTATTCGAGCTCATTATTCGAGCTGACTATTCGAAATGGCCTTAAATAGCTTCCAACACTTGTTTTGAGGGTGAATGATGCAAGAAACCTCTTTTTTTCCAAGTAACAACAGCAAGTGATTATGTGGGGATGTTCCTTTAAAAAAAAAAAGTTGAAAAGAGAAGTTGTGTCCAGAAATTTGTTCAGTACTGTATATACTTCTTCTTCTTCTTCTTCTTTATCTTCTATATCTTCTTCTTCTTCTTCTTCTATATCTTCTTCTTCTATATCTTCTTCTTCTATATCTTCTTCTATATCTTCTTCTTCTTCTTTTATATTGTCTTCTTCTTCTTCTTCTTCTTCATCTTCTTCTTCATCATCTTCTTCTTCTTCATCTTCTTTTTCTTCATCTTCTTCATCTTCTTCTTCATCTTCTTCATCTTCTTCTTCATCTTCTTCATCTTCTTCATCTTCTTCTTCTTCTTCTTCTTCTTCATCTTCTTCATCTTCAACTTCTTCATCTTCTTCTTCTTCTTCATCTTCTTCATCTTCTTCATCTTCTTCTTCTTCTTCATCTTCTTCATCTTCAACTTCTTCATCTTCTTCTTCTTCTTCATCTTCTTCATCTTCTTCATCTTCTTCTTCTTCTTCATCATCTTCTTCTTCTTCATCTTCTTCATCTTCTTCATCTTCTTCTTCTTCATCATCTTCATCTTCTTCTTCATCTTCTTCTTCTTCATCATCTTCATCTTCTTCTTCTTCATCTTCTTCATCATCTTCATCTTCTTCATCTTCTTCTTCTTCATCTTCTTCATCTTCTTCTTCATCTTCTTCTTCTTCATCATCTTCTTCTTCTTCATCTTCTTCATCTTCTTCTTCTTCATCATCTTCATCTTCTTCTTCATCTTCTTCTTCTTCATCATCTTCATCTTCTTTTTCTTCATCTTCTTCTTCTTCATCTTCTTCTTCTTCATCTTCTTCATCTTCATCTTCTTCATCTTCTTCATCTTCTTCTTCTTCATCTTCTTCATCTTCATCTTCTTCTCCTTCTTCTTCTTCTTCTTCATCTTCTTCTTCTTCTTCTTCATCTTCTTCTTCTTCATCTTCTTCATCTTCTTCTATATCGTCTTCTTCTTCACTTATTTCTCTTTTCAAATTTTTTTTTTTAAAGAAATGCAGCTATTTTTGAGCGTAACAAATAGCTGGTGGCGCACGCATGTTGGAAGCGCCATTGTATGTGCTCCCTGGCAGTGGAAACACACAGACAACAGGAGGTAAATTCAGCAGCAGGAGGAGGAGGATGAGTGTGTGGCAGCAGGCAGTCAATGAGGCAGGCAGCGTGACATAATAGCCCTGGTACCTAGCGGTGATACCAGGGCTGTAAATAAACACAGCAGGCAGGAGGTCCCAGACAGCGGTCGTGCAGCCCACATTGTGTCCAATACACAACTGGGACAACACAGTTTTCAACCCGGGCACCTCAGAAAAATTAAACCTTGGTTTTTTTTTTATGGTTTTGTAGTTTTGTTTTTACAACAAATTACACAGACAGATATAGCTATTTTTTGATGTAATAGCTGGTGGCAGAGTGGCAGCAGAAGGTAAATCTGTGTACCCTGGCGTTGGGAAACACAGACAGACAGACAGCAGCAGCAGCAGCAGGAGGAATGGAGGAGTAATGTGAGCAGCTATTGTTTGACGTAATAGCTGGTGGCAGAGTGGCAGCAGAAGGTAAATCTGTGTACCCTGGCGTTGGGAAACACAGACAGACAGCAGCATCAGCAGGAGGAATGGAGGAGTAGTGTGAGTGTGGCAGCAGGCAGGCAGCGTGACATAATAGCCCTGGTACCTAGCGGTGATACCAGGCCGTAAATGAACACAACAGGAGGTCCCAGACAGCGGTCGTGCAGCCCACATCGTGTCCAATACACAACTGGGACAACACAGTTTTCAACCCGGGCACCTCAGAAAAATTAAACCTTTTTTTTTTTTTTTTTTTGTTTAATGGTTTTGTAGTTTTGGTTTTACAACCAATTACACAGATATAGCTATTTTTTGACGTAATAGCTGGTGGCAGAGTGGCAGCAGAAGGTAAATCTGTGTATCCTGGCGTTGGGAAACACAGACAGACAGCAGCATCAGCAGGAGGAATGGAGGAGTAGTGTGAGTGTGGCAGCAGGCAGGCAGCGTGACATAATAGCCCTGGTACCTAGCGGTGATACCAGGGCTGTAAATAAACACAGCAGGCAGAAGGTCCCAGACAGCGGTCGTGTAGCCCACATTGTGTCCAATACACAACTGGGACAACACAGTTTTCAACCCGGGCACCTCAGAAAAATTAAACCTTGTTTTTTTTTTTATGGTTTTGTAGTTTTGTTTTTACAACAAATTACACAGACAGATATAGCTATTTTTGACGTAATAGCTGGTGGCAGAGTGGCAGCAGAAGGTAAATCTGTGTACCCTGGCGTTGGGAAACACAGACAGACAGACAGCAGCAGCAGCAGGAGGAATGGAGGAGTAATGTGAGCAGCTATTGTTTGACGTAATAGCTGGTGGCAGAGTGGCAGCAGAAGGTAAATCTGTGTACCCTGGCGTTGGGAAACACAGACAGACAGCAGCATCAGCAGGAGGAATGGAGGAGTAGTGTGAGTGTGGCAGCAGGCAGGCAGCGTGACAAAATAGCCCTGGTACCTAGCAGTGATACCAGGCCGTAAATGAACACAACAGGAGGTCCCAGACAGCGGTCGTGCAGCCCACATCGTGTCCAATACACAACTGGGACAACACAGTTTTCAACCCGGGCACCTCAGAAAAATTAAACCTTTTTTTTTTTTTTTTTTATGGTTTTGTAGTTTTGGTTTTACAACCAATTACACAGATATAGCTATTTTTTGACGTAATAGCTGGTGGCAGAGTGGCAGCAGAAGGTAAATCTGTGTACCCTGGCAGTGGGAAACACAGACAGACAGCAGAAGGGCAGTACGCAGCCCACTGTAGGTGTAAAATGTGTGGCTGCAGGCGACTTAATAGTCAAAGTGAACCAGGCTGGCTTAGTGAGCAGGAGCCAGGAGGTGGTAAAGGGTGGTAAGGCACATTAACGATGGTTCTTAGCCAGTTCATGTCCCCCTCTCGCCGACAACAGGGGCCAGGAACTCGCCTTCCACCCACGCCTGGTTCATCTTGAGAAACGTCAGTCTGTCCACAGACTTGTGAGACAGACGTGAGCGTTTCTCGGTGACCACACCACCAGCTGCACTGAAGCAGCGCTCGGACAGCACGCTGGAAGGGGGGCAGGACAGCACTTCCAGGGCGTACTGCGCCAGCTCGCTCCAGATCTCCAGGCGCTTGACCCAATACTCCATGGGATCAACAGGGGCATCGCTGTCAAGCCCGCTGTAGGACCCCATGTAGTCAGCCACCATGCGGGTCAGGCGCTGGCTGTGACCGGTGGAGGATGCTGCTGCATGCACCTCCTCTCTAGTCACTGCTGCCGGAGCCTCTACAGTCCTGTAGAGCTCGTGGCTGAGAGACAGCAGGTCTGTGGGGCGCTTGCTGCTGGATGCAGGCACCTGCTGCTGCCTCTGTGCTGGCTGCTGGACAGTGGGGGTGGAAGGCTGGGGGAAGGCTTCCTCCAAGCGCTCAACAAGGGCCTGCTGCAAGCTCCTTATTTGTTGCGCTGGGTCTCCTCCTGCAGGCGGCAGGAACTGGATCAACTTCCCCTTGAGGCGTGGGTCCAACATCATGCTGATCCAGATGTCCTCCCTCTGCTTCATCTGGATCACCCTGGGGTCTCTGCGCAGGCACGTCAGCATGTGCGCTGCCATTGGGAAGAGGCGGGCCACGTCTGCTGGCACATCGACGGCAGTGCTGCTGTCCTCATCCTCCTCCTCTGCCTCGTCAGCCTCATCCTCTCTCCACCCCCGCACCAACTCAGCTGCACTGTGCTGCTCCCCCTCATCAGCAGCAAGGTCAGGGACCTCCACCAAGTCCTCCTCCTCCTCCCCCTCAGAGGTGGACTGTGCAGCTGCTTGCCGCTCCTGCTGGTCCAAGGCTGCCGCTCCCTGTTCCAGCAAAGCATCGAGGGCCCTGTTCAGCAGACAAACCAGGGGCACCCACTCGCAGACCATAGCATGGTCCCTGCTCACCATGTTAGTGGCCTGCAGAAAGGGAGCCAGCACTAAGCACACCTGCTGCATGTGCCTCCAGTCATCATCGGGGACGATGGACGGGATGTTGCTGGTCTTGTCCCCTCTCTGAGCGGCGGAAACAGTGGCCAGGGCAAGGTACTGTTTGACAGCGCGCTTCTGTTCAACCAGACGCTCCAACATCGCCAGGGTGGAGTTCCAGCGAGTCGGAATGTCAAGGATCAGCCGATGGCGTGGCAGATCCAGCTCCTTTTGCACGTCTTCCAGGCTCGCACAGGCTGCAGCCGAGCGCCGGAAGTGACGCTCAACGTTCCTTGCCGTTTCCAGCAGTTCGCCCATCCCCTGGTAGGTGCGCAAGAACTTCTGCACTACCAGGTTCAGCACGTGGGCAAGACAAGGGATGTGGGTCAGGTTTCCCCTGTCTATTGCGGCAACCAGATTGGCCCCATTGTCGGCCACCACCTCTCCGACTCTGAGGCCTCTGGGGGTCAGCCAAATCCTCTCCTGCTCCTGGAGTTTGGCCAACACATGGGTTGCCGTCAGCTTGGTCTTCCCAAGGCTGACCAAGTGCAGCAGCGCTTGGCAGTGGCGGGCCTTCACGCTGCTGCTGAGGCGGGGGGTTTGGCCAGGTGTGCCGGAGGATGGCAGAGGATCGGAGGAACCTGCTGCAGTTCCCCTGACCCTGCGGGGGTGGCACCACCTCACTGTGTTGCTGCTGCTGCTGCTGTGCCCGCTGCTGCTCTCCCATCCTCACCCCCTTCCACCAAGCTGACCCAGTGGACAGTGAAGGACAGGTAGCGGCCTGTCCCGAAGCGGCTGCTCCAGGAGTCCATGGTGACGTGGACCCCTTTCACCAACCGCGTGCTCCAGCCCTCGCTCCACATTGGCCCATCACAAAGCGGTGGCAGTGCAGGAATGGCCTTGCGGGGAGAAAAAGTGTCTGCTGGGGAGCTGCCAGTCTGGGGCTGCGCAAGCAAGCTGCGCCAACGAATGTCGCTCCCCTCCTGCACGAGCGTGTACGGCAGGAGTTGGGAGCACATGGCCCGTGCCAGCAAGCCGTTCAAGCTGCCGCACGCGACGGCTGCTGGGAGGCAGAGCCCTAACCACCCCCTGGAAGGACTCGCTCAAAAGGCTCTGGCGTGGCCTTTTGCTGGCACGGGAATCAGCAGGACACAGCGGAGGAGGCCACTGAGGACTGGCTGCCAGAACAGGCCTCAGTCGTCGGCAGGCAGGAGTTGCAGAGGGGGGAGGAGCAGTGCGTTTCCGCACTCCTGCTGGTGCTGCTGGAGGAGCAGGAGGGCGGGTGGCTGCTGTTACTGCTGCTGCTGAAGGCTGTGCAGTGATGGGTGTGGTGCCACTGCCAGCACCAGATGCCTTCAGCCTCTGGAACTCCTGATGCTGGTGGAAATGTTTCGCAGCAAGGTGGTTGATGAGCGAGCTGGTGCAGAACTTTAAGGGGTCTGCACCTCTGCTCAACTTCCGCTGACAGTGGTTGCAAGTGGCGTACTTGCTGTACACTGTGGGCATGGTAAAAAAGCGCCAGATTGGTGACAGAAACATCCCCCTACGGCATGGAAGCGCTGCTGCCTGTCTCCCTGTGGTGGTTGGGGGTGGGGCTTGGGGGGCTTGGGTGCGGCTGGTGGTGGTACTGGCAGATGCTGCTGCTGCTGCTGCTGAGCCTGAGACACCAGCAGGCTGTGGGACCTGCCTACTGCTGCTGCCAATGCTTGCAATGATGCGCCTCCTTGCAAGGCCCACAAGAGCATCCTCCTCCTCCTCCTCAGAGCTGCTGAGGACGACATCCCCTGGAGGTGGTGGCACCCAGTCTCTGTCTGTCACCGGGTCATCAACATCCTCCCCCTCCTGAAACATGTCCTGCTGGGATGAGGACCCCCCAAACTCCTCTCCTGATGCATGGATGGGCTGCTTGACTGTCGCCACAGTCTTGCTGTCCAATCCCTCATCCCCCAAAGTGCCCATCAGCATCTCCTCCTCAAGATCGCCAACAACAGCAGACAATTTACTCATGATGCCTGGGGTCAAAAGACTGCTGAATGACAGGTCGGCGAGTGACGGTGAACTGGCCTCCTCCCCAGACCCTGCTGGGCGGCTGCTGCGAACAGGGGTGGTGGTGGTGGTGGTGAGGGTGGAGGCCTCAGATGCAGAGCTGATGGCGGGCTGCTCATCCTCCGTCATGAGTTGCACCACAGTGTCTGCATGCTTTTCCTCAATGGGACGTTTCCGACCCGGCTGGAGGAAAATCGGAGCAGGTGCTACACGCTGCTGCTGCTGTGTCTCTGCAGCGTGAGTTGCAGATGCTCCTGCTGGGTGGCGCCCAAGGCGTCCACGGCCAGTGGCTATGGGAGGAATGTTAGCCACTGACGCTGCTGCTGCTGCTGCGGAACTGTGCATGGTGGCGCGCCCGCGCCCGCGGCTTGCCACAATGCTGCTCCCTCTCCTCCTGATTCCCTTGCTGCCCTTCCCCCTTGCCCAAACCGCGCTGGCTGCCACTTCCAGACATCTTCGATGTTTTGGGCGTATAGACAAAAGTTTTTTAAAAGGGCGGGTGAAAAGTGGGGGGTACTTTAATGGAGTGGGTTGGTGGGTGAGGTGACTGAGTGAGTGTCCTAGTACAGTAAGTAAGTAGTAACAGTCAGGAAGTACAACTAGCAGTTACAATAATCAGTAGTAATCACAAGTAAATTTAGTTGTGTGTACACTACAGACAGTGAGTGCACGCACGGCGCAAACACGCGCAGGAGCTAGCCTATGAACAGTGACTGAGTGAGTGTCCCTAGTACAGTAAGTAAGTAAGTAGTAACAGTCAGTAAGTACAACTAACTAATTACAATAATCAATCAGTTATCAGAAGGAAATAGAGTGTGTGTAGTGTGTACACAGACAGTGAGTGCACACACGCAGGAGCTAGTAGCCTATGAACAGTGACTGAGTGTCCTAGACTCCTAGTTAGAGTAAGTAGTAACAGTAAGTACAACTAACTAATTACAATAATCAATCAGTTATCAGAAGGAAAATAGAGTGTGTGTAGTGTGTACACAGACAGTGAGTGCACACACGCAGGAGCTAGTAGCCTATGAACAGTGACTGAGTGTCCTAGACTCCTAGTACAGTAAGTAGTAACAGTCAGTAAGTACAACTAACTAATTACAGTAATCAATCAGTTATCAGAAGGAAATAGAGTGTGTGTAGTGTGTACACAGACAGTGAGTGCACACACGCAGGAGCTAGTAGCCTATGAACAGTGACTGAGTGTCCTAGACTCCTAGTACAGTAAGTAGTAACAGTAAGTACAACTAACTAATTACAATAATCAATCAGTTATCAGAAGGAAATAGAGTGTGTGTAGTGTGTACACAGACAGTGAGTGCACACACGCAGGAGCTAGTAGCCTATGAACAGTGACTGAGTGTCCTAGACTCCTAGTACAGTAAGTAGTAACAGTCAGTAAGTACAACTAACTAATTACAGTAATCAATCAGTTATCAGAAGGAAATAGAGTGTGTGTAGTGTGTACACAGACAGTGAGTGCACACACGCAGGAGCTAGTAGCCTATGAACAGTGACTGAGTGTCCTAGACTCCTAGTACAGTAAGTAGTAACAGTAAGTACAACTAACTAATTACAATAATCAATCAGTTATCAGAAGGAAATAGAGTGTGTGTAGTGTGTACACAGACAGTGAGTGCACACACGCAGGAGCTAGTAGCCTATGAACAGTGACTGAGTGTCCTAGACTGCTAGTACAGTAAGTAGTAACAGTGAGTACAACTAACTAATTACAATATTCAATTACAATAATCAATCAGTTATCAGAACTTGGAAATAGAGTGTGTGTAGTGTGTACACAGACAGTGAGTGCACACACGCAGGAGCAGCTAGTAGCCTATGAACAGTGACAGTGAGTGTCCTAGTACAGTTACAGTATATAACTACAATACTAATACAATCAGTACTAGTAAAGGACAGCAGAAATACTGGTATAGAATAGAGAGAAATAAACAGAGGACAGGAGGACAGCTGCCCACACAGGCAGGCCCTGAGGCCTAAAGCTGTAAGCCTGCAGCAGCTGGCCTGTCTCTATGTAACACAAAAGCTACTAACTAAAATACAATGTCTAACTAACTAACAACAATATAGGTGTGTATAGGAGGTGTATGTGAGCAAAAACGCTAGGTAAATTACCACAATAAAGCTCTTGCTAAGCCAAAGCACAAAGGAGCAACTCTCTCTCTATGCAAGTCTCAGGCAAGGACGGAGAAACGTAACATGGCGGCCGCTATTTATAGGGTAGGGGCTGGCCAGGGTCCCCCTCTGTGATTGGCTGCCGTCAGAGGGCCTGGGAGCCCTCTGATTGGCTCTAAGGACATCAATCTGGGCTATGACGCTATTCGAGCTCGGTACCGAGCTCGAATAGCGCCGTTTGCTCGAATAGCTCGAATAGTGAATGGGCTATTCGAGTGTACGCGAATAGCCCATTCGAATAGCTACAGCTATTCGGAGCTCGAATACCGAGCTCGAATAGCTGGAAAAGAGCTCGAATATTCGAGCTACTCGAATATTCGAGCTCTGCTGAGCACCACTGTTTTCTGGGCAGATTCTTTTTTCCTTTACAGACAAGTGGGCACTTGACAAAAATGATTTAGCTTTCAGAATGAGTCATCTTCTTTTCTCTCCTTTACTTTGTCTACGGTGGCTGTGTGGCAATGACAGGAAACTGGCCGTGAGGTGTGTATAGTGTTACATAATGTTCTAGAAATTAGGCCAAGGCTAGGGGGGGGGGGGGGGGGTGATATACACTGCGTAAGAGTTTCAAAAGGTAAAAAATGTAAGTGCACTGTTCTCTGGAACCTAGATGCTCAACACATTGTACACAAACTCCAGGGGGTACTTGTACTCAATTTATTATATGAAGTTTTGAGATGAAATAAAAATGATATGATAGTATATAAATTTACCTGACTATGTAATTATAGTTAATTAACCCTCCTGGCGGTTTGCAAAAAAATCGCCAGGGGGCAGCAAATCTTTTTTTTTAATTTTTTTTTTTTTTTTTTTTCATGTAGCGAGACAAAGTCTCGCTACATGATAGCCGCTGCTCAGCGGCATCCCCCCAGCCCCTCCGATCGCCGCCGGCGATCGGAGATCCGGAGATCCCGTTGAAAGAACGGGATCTCCTGGAGGGCTTCCCCCGTCGCCATGGCGACGGGCGGGATGACGTCACCGACGTCATCGACGTCGTGACGTCAGAGGGGACTCCGATCTGCCCCATAGCGCTGCCTGGCACTGATTGGCCAGGCAGCGCACGGGGTCTGGGGGGGGGGCGGCCGCGGCGAGAGGAATTGCGGCGGATCGGCGGGTAGCGGCGGCGATCGGGCACTGCACGCAGCTAGCAAAGTGCTAGCTGCGTGCAGCAAAAAAAAAATTATGCAAATCGGCCCAGCGGGGCCTGAGCGGTGCCTTCCGGCGGCATAGCCCGAACTCAGTTCGGGCTTACCGCCAGGAAGGTTAAAAGCATCAATGATTTATACACAATTATAAAAAACACTCCTAAGCAATATGTTTTAATCAAGGGTTCTAGACATGGTGGCCCTTATTCAATTCCCCTTTTCTCCCAAATTTTTCCTAGGTAATATTTCCACAATTGGGCCCATATGCCATTAACTTTTTCTCCTGTGTTTTCCCATAGGAGATAATTTTTCAACTTCTTTTTAAAATAATTTTTCAGCACTTTGCAATTGAAAAAGTACCAAAAGTTAGGATGAAATGTACCATCAAAATGATTTGGAGCATTTTCTTGCTTCCTGGTGGATTAAAGGTATTTTATTGACAAGATGTAAAAATATCACCTACGAGAAAACTCAGGAAAAAAAGTGAATTGCATATGGGCCCTTATCAATAAAATACCCTTTCAGCCATTAGCAATAGCAAGCAAGAAAATACTCTGTAATTTTGCCACTACTTTTTCACCTTTCTTTGGTGCTTTTTGGTATTGTTTCAATTGCAGAGTGCTGCAAAATTATCACCTAGGAGAAAACTTAGGAGAAAAAGGGAATTTAATACGGAGCAATGTATCTCACAACAGGGAATCCTTACAGTGGTGGCTCCCTTCTGTGCATTATTTATTTCTGAATATGTGACTATTTTACTAGTACAAGAGTTCTACTAGTACAAGAGAACTACTGAGCCTGCGCAGTCCGCTTCGGCTCACGTGGCGGTGATTGACAGCGCCGATCGCGCAGGCGCAGTACAGAGCGACCTCCAGGTCGCTCTGACGCCATCGCCGGGGACTGGGTCGGAGCTCCGGCGAACAGCTGCGGGCAGAGCTGCAGCGAGGGAGGTCCTAGGAGCTTGGGGCTGAAGGAAGCCCCCAGTAAGTACCACTCAGTTTACTATATATGCCCTGATGACCCCTTTAGTAGTTAATGAGTTCAGTCATGATTTTTATCGTGATTTTATCATGGTCCACAAAATGGGGGTTTCAATATTTTTTTACCACTTTCCGACTACCCATAGGTGGTGGAAAGGGGCTGTGCATGTGTGGGAGTTTGGACGTGAATGAATACGCCCCCCTTCCCCGCAGCACCTGTGGTCGCACCACAAACCTCTTCCCTGCAAAAAAAAAACAGATTTTTTTTTAAACCGTCCATTTGGCAGGAACTGGATGTTATGCTGCAGTACTATTCATACTATGCCAGATTTTTTTTTCCTGTTAAATAAGAACATAATACTTTTTTAAATAGTCCTTTAGTGGTGGGCAGAAATTACGCCTATGCGTAATTTGGAATTATGCATCATAATTGTAATGGGAAGTTTTGGGGGAAATCATAATTAGTTTTGTATGTGATAGTAATCATTCATAATTTCATGTCATTTTTGCACAATTTTTGCATAATTGTATGCTGAATTTTGGGGTTAATTGCAAAGCCCCCATGTTATTGCTACCAAAATTGTTACACAAGTTACAGAGGAACTTCAGCCTAAACAAACATACTGTCATTAAGTTGCATTAGTTATCTTAATTAAAATGGATAGGTAATATAATCTTTTACCTACCCTGTTTTAAAAAGAACAGAAATGTTTGTGATTTCATGGGGGCAGCCATCTTTTTGGTTGAAAGGAGGTGACAGGGACCATGAGACAGTTCCAACTGTCCTGTGTCCTGATCATTCCTCCCAGCTGTTCATGCTAGGCTTCAATTTAAAAATTCAAAATTAAAAAAAAAACTGAGCCAAAACAGCAGAACAACAACATTAGAAATGCCATCATGCTTTGCACAGCATCAGGGGAAAACTGCCTCGGCAGTTTTCTTCTGTGCAGCTAAAAATGAGGCTTGTGTAAGAAAAATAAAGTTCTGATGCTGTGAAACTGTTAAAGAAACACCAAGCCTTTTCAGTGCTGCTGAGTAGATTTTTAGACTAGAGGTTCACTTTAACTACTTGCCAACCGCATCATGCCGATGGGTGTGGCTGCGGCGGCAGCCCCAGGACTGCCTAACATCGATTGGCGTAAGGTTCTGCGGGCCTGTTTTGCAGGAGATCGTACGCACTGATGCACGCACATCCCTGCTTAGATGGGGAGCTCTGCTCCACCTTCAGTCTCCAAGCGGCGATCGCGGACGGTGAAGCCGCTGTCTATTAACGTAGTACAGCGCTGCAATCTAAGGAAGCGCTGTACTGGGGACAGCCGTGTGACATGGCTGTCCCCTCCAGAGGCTCAGGGGTGATCGGCTGTTATAGGCCGAAGCCTATGACAGCCGATCACAGTGATTGGCTGGTGGGGGGAGGGAGGATAGGTTTTAAAAAATAAATAAATAAGGAAATTTATTATAAAAATAATGAAATAAATGTAAAAAAAAAAAAACACTGGGGGAACGATCAGACCCCACCAACAGAAAGCTCTGTTGGTGGGGAGAAAAGGGGAGGGGGATAACTTGTTTGCTGAGTTGTGCGGCCCTGCAGCGAGCTCTTAAAACTGCAGTGGCCAATTTAGCAAAAAAATTGCCTGATCTTTAGGGGGTTTAACACTGGGGTCCTCCAGTGGTTAAGGAGAATAGTGGGTATAAGACACATTTTTTTTTAAAGACCTTGTAGCTCTTGAGAAAATTTATTTTAAAAATGCAAAAGAAAAATGTTTTTTAAACTTAGAAAAATGACAGTTAAAAAATATCTTTGCATATTTAAAATGGATTTTCTCAAAAACTACAAGTTCTTTTTGAAAAATTATTTTTCTTTTGACTTTACTCGCTCTTTTTCTTAACTTACGTAGCAATTTTGGTGACAATAGCATGTATGGGGGCTTTGCTATTCACTGCCAACGTTGGCACGAAATTACGCAAAAATTCATGTTAAATTACAAATGATCATCCAAATCCAATTGAATTAACAATTTGTAATTACGTATAGGTGTAATTGCAAAAATGTATGCAAAATGTTGTGTCATCGTAATTAGCTGATTATGATCATCACTGTGGTCCTTTTTTTTAATGTAGCAAGATGTATTCAAATTAAAACAGACAAATTAACAAATTATGTTTTTTCCCATTTTTTTCTTATTATTCCAGTTAAAATGCATATTGGAAAAAATAATTCTTAGCAAAAAGTACCATCCAAAGAAAGCTTAATTGGCGGTGAAAAAAACAAGCTATAGATCATTTCTGTGTGATAAGTTATCAGCGACTGAGGAGCGCTGAAATGTGAAAATTGCTCAGGTCCATAAGGGGAACACCACCTGTAGTAATCAAGGGGTTTAAAAGTACCCAAGGCTAACCTCGCATCACAAATTAAATACTAAGCTAAGGACAGGGGAACTTCTGAATACTTCAAAGGTTTCCCACACCATCCTCTAACCCTCCAATGCCAAGCATGGACCCCGCAAACGAATCCCATACGCTCTTGTTGGATTCCACTCTCACAATTATGTTCCGCTTCAAGCAGAAGCATGGCCGTATTGTCCAACTCCATGCTTGTGCATGAAGAAGTGAGGTTGTGATGTGCAGGTGGAACCCAGGCAGGGTGTAGGACCAAAGTACAGTGTAAAAAGCCTCTGGAGGATCTCATTAGGTAAGTATTTAACCTTTGAGGTTCACCTTAGGTTCTCTGGTCACACATCACTACTGTACAACTCACCTGCCAATTCCTCTCGTTAAACGTCTGGTGGAAACTCTCCCCCTTATTAGCTTTTTTACTTAGCTCTTTGCAGTTGCTGAATTTAGCATTTGCTTCAGCCTTCCCAGTGACAGCCACTGAAGCCTCCAAACTGAGACAATCCTTCATTTCATCCATGGACATGCCATCCATGGAGACCTGGCAAGTCCTGATAGCATTGACCTCGGAAGCTTGACCTCCCACATCTGCTTGGTTGATATAATGGGTGCCAAAGACTTCAATTAGACGTCTGTATTTAGCTTGAGTCTTGATGTCATAAGTCGGAGGAAGATCATTCAAGGCATGGTTCAGATCTCTGCTCAGAGGAGGACGATATGACAGACGGAAACTGATAAAGGGATACAAAGAGAATATTTGTTAAACACAAAATTAAAGCATCATCTTGTTTAACTTTTTACTTTTTGGTTTGAATATTATGTCTTAATTATTAAGGCAATTTTTTTCTGTGTTATTTCCGTCTTTATTTCCTGCTGTCACAGGAAATGCAATGCAATGGCCACTGTGAATGTGGCCTTGAAGGGCCTGTGAGTTTAAACTGTAATCTTTCTGATTAGGAAACTAGTACATTTCATTATCTCTCTTTAACCACTTGCCGACCGCACGCTTATACCGTGCGTCGGCAAAGTGGCAGCTGCAGGACCAGCGACGCAGTACTGCGTCGCCAGCTGCAGGCTGATTAATCAGGAAGCAGCCGCTCGTGCGAGCGGCTGCTTCCTGTCAAATCACGGCGGGGGGCTCCGTGAATAGCCTGCGGGCCGCCGATGGCGGCTCGCAAGCTAAATGTAAACACAAGCGGAAATAATCCGCTTTGTTTACATTTGTACGGCGCTGCTGCGCAGCAGCGCCGTAAGGCAGATCGGCGATCCCCGGCCAATCAGCGGCCGGGGATCGCCGCCATGTGACAGGGGACGTCCTGTCACTGGCTGCACAGGACGGATAGCGTCCTGTGCAGCCCAGATCTCCCGGGGGAGAAGGTAGGAGAGGGAGGGGGGAGAATGTCGCCGCGGAGGGGGGCTTTGAGGTGCCCCCCCCGCAAAATGCCTGCAAGTAGGAGCGATCAGACCCCCCCTGCACATCATCCCCATAGGGGGGAAAAAAGGGGGGCGATCTGATCGCTCTGTGTGGCCGCGGATCTGTGCTGGGGGCTGCAGAGCCCACCCAGCACAGATCCAAACAAACAGCGCTGGTCCTTAAGGGGGGGTAAAGGGTGGGTCCTCAAGTGGTTAAAGAGAACTCAAGGCAGAACAGATGGCTGGCAATCTTTATAGGACCCATAGCATGTCATTACGCCTATGCGTAATTTGCAATTATGCATCGTAACCGTAATGTGAAATTTTAAGGGTAATCATAATTCCTTTTGTATGTAATTGTAATCATTCATAATTTTATGTAATTTTTTGTGCAATATTTGCGTAATTTTGTGCCGAATTTAGCGGTTAATTAAAAAGCCCCCATAAATGTTATTGTTACCAAAATTGCTACATAAGTTAAGGAGAATAGTGGATATAAGACTTTTTTTTTTAAAGACCTTGTAGTTTTTGAGAAAATTGATTTTAACCTCCCTGATTTCTGGATTTGAGGGTCTCTTCTGAATGTTTCAGACCCTAAAACCAGAAAATCATGCTGCCAGAAAGCCAGCAGCAGCCCCAGCACTCACTCACATCCCTGAGCTCCAGCGCTGCAATTTTCCCTCCGGGTGGCGCTGTAACTCTGTAGTAAGATCACTGACGGTGATCTCACCAGAGTGATTTAGAGCCTCTGTGGTGAGGAAGTAGAATGGCTACCTGCATCTGAATCGTCCGGGAGGTGAGTAAAAACACGCTGCGCTGCATTGCTCTGCATTGAGCTCCCAGCGGCTAGTCCGAGCGTAGCTTGGGGTTATCACCAGGGAGGTTAAAAATGCAAAGGAAAAATGGTTTTTAAACTTAGATCTCAACTTCTCTGGGGATATCACAGGGCCTGAATCTGTAGTCTAGCATGTGTGATATTGCTATGCGGATGTGTGTGTGTGTGTGTGGGGGGGGGGGGGCTTATGGAATGGCGCCAGTGACATTATGCAGAATGCAGTGGGTAGAGTGCCTGGGGAGAACAATGCTTTTGGCCAGCGCTTGGCTGAGTCATCGGGTGTGCCTCTGGCAGTTTATAGTTTATTAACTCAGTATATTCAGGACACAGTAGTCCTTTTAATAAAGCTGCTGAACAATGAGACCTACATTCCAAGGGCGTAATTTCGAAGGGAGCAGCACTTGCGACCGCAAGAGGCCCAGAGCTGTGAGGGGGCTCCAACTACTAAACTTCTCTTCCTCCGATACAAGACACTATACTTCAGAACAGGTGTTTTTGTGGCTACATTTGTTATGGGTGTGCAGATTATGATAGGCACACTTGTTTTATGACACTTGTGAGATGGGCCCCTAGGCCATGAGGGGCACCACTGTGTATGGAGCTCTGCTGTCATAATGACAGCAGAGTGAGTGGGTTGAAGCGATGTCACAGCAACAAGTGCGAAGGGACCATGTGGTGTGAGTAGCTGAAATCTATGCCCTGGCAGCCAGGAATAACTGGCCATAAACAGGGCGTATGTTTAAACTACCTACTGTAATAAATATTTGTTGGTTGCTGCCTTTGGGCAACAACACTACACCTTTGTTCGGCACCATATCACAGCACTTGTGATAACTTGAAACTCGTCACAGCAGCAGCAAAGGAGATGGGACTAATAAGCGTCTGCAAGTGGTTTAAAGAACGCTAAAAAAATGTTTTAGACAGTACCTGTAATAAACACAGCTGAGATGGTGCTTGATAAAGGTATAGTGGTCTTTGCTCGTCTTACTTTGAGCAAACTGGGACAGGTCAGACTGAGACCCAGCCAGGACTAACTTGGCATCTCCTGCTTTGTGGTGGAGCTCAAGACTGGTCTCCCAGTCATTCTTCACGTCTGATGCAGTCTCTTCAGCCAGAGATGTGGAGGATCGGGAGACCTCACTGCTGATCTTCCTAGAGCAGTATGACTGGGGCCTCCAGTCTACCATAGACAGGGGTACCTTCTGCCACTCCTTATTCATGTACGGGTTGTGACAGACAGTGCAGGTGTTATCCTGTGTAAGAAACCTCTGTAGGTCTAGCAAGTGAGCTCCTGTCTTCGCCATTTTCACAATGTCAAACCCACCACCAAGAAGGTTGTGACCAGGAACAAAGTGGAGTTTATCACATTCTTGTCTCTTGGCAGGTCGGCAAGCGTAGGTGAGTGGGGGAGGAGTTTGGCAGGAGACAGAAGTTGCAGAAATTAGGAAAATGAAGATGGACCACATGTTGGGGAAGCTGCATGGACCTTTAAAACCTTCACACACAAAAAGAAAGAAAGAAAGAAAAGGGTAAAAGTTAACATCAGTTCTGAATCAAACCTAAAGATATTACATCACACGTATGCTGCCAGAAAAGTGTATATTCAGGTGACAGCAGTGATTGGCTAAATGAACAGCCTTGTTTGAAAGCATGAAATGCCTGTGGAATGCTGGCAATTCCCTGAGAAGCAGTTAAAATTGGCACACGGTGCACCTGTTAATTTAGGCACCGCCATAGCCCACAATCAGTGTTGCTTGCAAAATTTCACCAAAGTCATTTTCGCATCAAACATGCGAACAACTAGCTCAGCACCAGAAGAGTAATTTGGGTGGCAGGCAAATGATTTTGAACATTCACAGCTGCTGCGTTCTCTGTAGCAGCTTCCAGCTTCTTTCAGTTCACAGTAGGTGCCAGGTTGTCGTAGGTAAGATTAAAGGACAACTGAAGCCAGAAGTATATGCCATATTTATTTCCTTTTAAACAATACCAGTTTCCTGGCTGTGCTGCTTATCCTCTGCCTCCAATACTTTTAGCCATAGCCCGTGAACAAGCATGCAGCAGATCAGTTATTTCTGACATTATTGTCAGTTCCGACAGGATTGGCCAGGGCCACCTTCGGGGGGGAGGGGCAGCTATCACTTCAGTGAGTGGCCCGGGGGCCCCTCAATGCCAGGTTTGAACTGGGCCCTCCAGGGAGCCGAGTAAATCCCCATCCCGGCGGGCCTTCCCGCACTTTAAAAATGGTTCCGGTGCCAGTTGCTATGGCACTGGCGCCACTCTCTTAGATCACGGCAACCCACGCGCCTCCTCCGCTTGCCCCCCGCACAGATAGACGCAGGCACACAGCAGCAACTTCCCTAATCCAGCGCGGTACAAAGAAATATCTCTCTTCCGCCTGGCTGTTACCTAGGTGGCAGCTTCTATTAATGACGCTGAGCGCGTTATAAGCAGAAGCTGAGCACCCGGAACAGCGAGAGAGGAGGAAGATATAGCTCTACATTCCACGCCGTACTAGGTAAGTTGCTGCTGAGTCTATCTGTGTGGCAGGCGAAGGGGCGGGCTGACACACTATAGTAGTTAGCTAGCTATGCTGAAGGCACATGCACCTAGCTACATACACTGAAGGCTCCTATACTTTGCTATCTATACTAAAGGCACCTATACCTAGCTACCTACCTTGAAGGCACCTATACCTAGCTACCTAGGCTGAAGGCTCACATACCTAGCTACCTACGCTGAAGGCTCATATACCTAGCTACCTACGCTGAAGGCTCATATACCAAGCTACTTACGGTGAAGGCTCATATACCTAGCTACCTACGCTGAAGGCTCATATACCTAGCTACTTACGGTGAAGGCTCATATACCTAGCTACCTACGCTGAAGGCTCATATACCTAGCTACCTACGCTGAAGGCTCATATACCTAGCTACCTAGGCTGAAGGCTCATATACCTTGCTATCTATACTGAAGGGCCCTATACCTAGCTACCTACGCTGAAGGCTCATATACCTAGCTACCTACGCTGAAGGCTCATATACCTAGCTACCTAGGCTGAAGGCTCATATACCTAGCTACCTACGCTGAAGGCTCATATACCTAGCTACCTACGGTGAAGGCTCATATACCTAGCTACCTAGGCTGAAGGCTCATATACCTAGCTACCTACGCTGAAGGCTCATATACCTAGCTACCTAGGCTGAAGGCTCACATACCTAGCTACCTACGCTGAAGGCTCATATACCTTGCTATCTATACTGAAGGGCCCTATACCTAGCTACCTACGCTGAAGGCTCATATACCTAGCTACCTACGCTGAAGGCTCACATACCTAGCTACCTACGCTGAAGGCTCACATACCTAGCTACCTACGCTGAAGGCTCATATACCTAGCTACCTACGGTGAAGGCTCATATACCTAGCTACCTAGGCTGAAGGCTCATATACCTAGCTACCTACGCTGAAGGCTCATATACCTAGCTACCTAGGCTGAAGGCTCACATACCTAGCTACCTAGGCTGAAGGCTCACATACCTAGCTACCTACGCTGAAGGCTCATATACCTAGCTACCTACGCTGAAGGCTCACATACCTAGCTACCTACGCTGAAGGCCCATACACCTTGTTACCTAGGCTGAAGGCTCCCATACCTAGCTACCTACGCTGAAGGCTCACATACCTAGCTACCTACGCTGAAGGCTCATATACCTTGCTATCAGGGGCGTAGCAATAGGGGGTGCAGCGGTAGCGACCGCATCGGGGCCCTTGGGCCAGAGGGGCCCGAAGGGCCCTTCCTCAACTACAGTATTAGCTCTCTATTGGTCCTGTGCTCATAATAATCACTTCTATATATACATTGAGTAGTGGTAAACATTAACAAGCTGCTCCCCATCCCCTTTTTGCACCTCTGACACTGTAGTTGCCATTGTCAGGTTTTGGTGCGCCGTATCAATTGTTATGTATAGAGTGCCTGGGGGGCCCCATTGTAAAACTTGCATTGGGGCCCACAGCTCCTTAGCTACGCCACTGCTTGCTATCTATACTGAAGGGCCCTATACCTAGCTACCTACGCTGAAGGCCCATACACCTTGTTACCTATACTGAAGGCCCATACACCTTGCTATCTATAATGAAGGGCCCTATACCTAGTTACCTACGCTAAAGGCCCCTATACCCTGCTACCTACGCTGAAGACCACTATGGGGGTGTGTGGGGGAATGGGGGGCAGGCCTGATGATCTGTGAGGGGCCCTACAATTTTTGCTGGTGGCCCTGGGATTAACTGCATGTTTTTTCCTGGTGTTATTCAGGAACTACTGCAGCCAAACTGATCAGCAGGGCAGCCAGGCAACTGGTATTGTTTAGAAGAAAATACATATGGCAGCCTCCATATCCCTCTCACTTCAGTTGTCCTTTAAATAATGTTAGGCATGGATGGGGGTAGGGAATCATTAGGAGTAGATGGGGGAGGTTACGAGTTGGGGCGTGACTATGTAATGCCAGGACCCCAGCAGAGATCTTTCAGCCCCCCTCCCCCCCATCTCAGAATTTTGCTACCCTCTATTGCAGGAGGGCCCTGGGTATGGCTCCTGTATCTTGGGTCTTGCGGACCTAAACTCAGAACTTCCTCTCTGCTCTAAAAGGTAAGCAACAGCATGATAACTTTAAAAAAAAAAACACATTTCTTTGTTACAGCTGATACAAATCATGCAATAAATGTGCAGTGTGTCTACTTCCTGCTTTCATGGAAGCAGACATAGGGTTAACATCCTGTATTTACTAATTAGCTGTGTCTGCCTAAGGCTACCAAGATTCCTGAGATGACACAGCAGAGATACACTTGTGATTAGGCCCAGAAGTGGAGGAATTAGACAGGCTTAACTCTATAATTACATACAGGATGGATTTCTCTGTGTTTTCCTTCTGTCCTGAGCAAGATTTCGGGTCCACTTTAGAAGATGCAGAGCAACAGCAGCAGTGGAGCACCAAACATTGTCTGCATCTGTCAGCGGGACAGATCCTTCTCACTCCTTTTCAGTCAACAAGCGCCTTAAAGAGAAACTCTGACCAAGAATTGAACTTTATCCCAATCAGTAGCTGATACCCCCTTTTACATGAGAAATCTATTCCTTTTCACAAACAGACCACCAGGGGGTGCTGTATGACTGATATTGTGGTGAAACCACTCCCACAAGAAACTCTGAGGACCGTGGTACTCCTGGCAGTTTCCTGTCTGTGAACCTTGTTGCATTGTGGGAAATAGCTGTTTCCAACTGCCAAAAAAGCATGCAGCAGCTACATCACCTGCCAACAGTAAAAATGTCACCATGTAATAAATGTCAGAATGTAAATCAGGGATTTAAAATATTTTACAATGGGCAAACGCTGACTAAATCATTTATACATAATAATTGTAAAAATGAAGCACTTTTTTACAACATTATTTTCACTGGAGTTCCTTTTTAAGAAAGGACTGTTAGTGCAAAGATTATCACATAGAGTACTCATGCTTCCTCTTACCATAAAAAATATACAGTAGTTACATAATTACAGTATGGAATGTATGACTCTCAGCAACAAGCTGGACATCTATTCCTGTGACATTTGTGTGTGGTCAATGTGAAGTCTCGCCAAGGCCTTTGTAGTCATTTATGACTAATAGCATAACACATGTTGGGCTGGAAACTATGACGTTCTCCCCAGACTGTTATACACAGAAATCAATCACATTTCTCTGCGCTGGGCAAGAGAGATACCGCAGATCACATAACTAACAGGAAACGTCCTCTCCAGCAACAAGAGAAAACCACAGCTACTAAGACAACATGTGTCAGCTCCACAAGAATGACATGTCAAATGGAGGTACAGTTATCACGACACTGGAATAGATCAGATGAAACAACCATAAAGGAAATTGTGAGGCTCATAATAAGTTACTATAGTTCATGCTGCTTTCTAAAAAAGAAAAAAAAACATTTTTTTTTTCATAGTCGACTTGAATTTAAAATTTTGATAACAATTACCGTATTTTTCGGACTATAATCGCTTCAGACCGTAAGACGCACCTAGGTTTAGAATACAAGAACCAGGGGAAAAAATATATACTAAACCTGGTGCCTCCATAGGGAAGGGGTATCTTGTGTATTATGCCCCCTTTGTACCTCTTGCCCCCTTGTACCTCTTGTGTCTCCCCGTGTCTTTCTGTGTCCCCCTTGTGTCCGCCTCTATCCTCCTTGTGTTCTCGCTATGCCCCTTTGTATCCCCTGTGTCCTCCTCTATGCCCCTTTGTGTCCCCCTGTGTCCTCCTCTGCATGGGCACAGTACAGGGAGTCTCTGACATTGCGGTGAGTCAGAGGTTCATATTTGCAGGTGTTCACAAGTCAGGAACTCCCTGCATTCGCACTATAAGGCCCGGTTCACATCTGTGTTTGCCAACGGAACCGGCCGTATGCTTCCGTGGTCCGTTCCGCTGAATGTACAAAAATAAAATGCAGCAGGACCCACTTTTCTGGACCAATTTGCTCAGCGGAAAGGAAACGGAAGGTTTTGCAGCTACATAAGAACAAATAGAAAATTGACAGTTAGTTTACAGCACACTGGCTGTAAAAACTGACAGTTTTTACCTGATCCTGATGGTCGGATCTGTACGGCCGGCTTCGCAAAAAAAAATGCAGATGTAAACCGGACCTAAGACGCAGTGACTTTTCCCCTTACTTTTGGGGGAGAAAAAGTGAGTCTGATAGTCCAAAAATACAGTATATAAGACATGTGGGCCCATAGGCAATTCACTTTTTTTCTAAAGTTTTCTTCTTGGAGATATTTTTTAATCTTCTGTTTAAAATAACTTTTCAGCACATTGCAAATGAAAAAGTGCCAAAAAGTAGGTGAAAAAGTCCTGTCAAAATTATTTTGAGTATTTTCTTACTTGCTGGTGGCTTAAAGGGCATTTTCTTGCTAAAGTGTGAAAATATCACCTAGGAGAAAACTCAGGAGAAAAATGTTTATTGCATATGGCCTGTGATATACAGTATATTACTATTCTAATAAAAATAAAGGAAAAACTATTCATTAACTTTTCAGGTGTCGTCTTTTTTATGCCATGATGTTATAACTGATAGTTACTGGGACTCTGTACACTGTTTACAGCATTCCAGATTTTGTTTCCAAATATGCTCTACTGACCTTGTTATGATTGTTCATAATTTAGTAATCCTGATAGAAAATCAACATGTGAATTACTTTATCAAAAAAAAAAAAAAATGCCAGCAGCTGCAGAAAAGGAGGGAGCCGTCGCTGATACTGGGGCCACAGGAGGCATTGATAAGGTTAGGGAATAGTGATGGGCGAACACCTGGATGTTCGGGTTCGGGAAAGTTCGCCGAACATGGCCGAGATGTTCGGCATGTTCGGGCCGAACCCCGAACTTCCCGAACATCCTGCTTTTGGGGGCCCTATGGGGTCGCAGGCATAAGGGGGGAGCATGCCCCGATCGCGGGGGGGGGGTCGGAAATTCCCCCCACCCCCTCCGCTAGCGCTCCCCCCTCTGCCCGCTTCCCCATACAAAAGTTTAAGCAAAGTACCTGTAATAGTGGATGGCCTGGCAGTGGCACTGTGGAGTGAGGAGGAGGAGTCCGGAGAGTGATGCGTTGAGGGAGGCCGGGCAGCGGGCGGTTCAGCGGTAGTACCCTTGTGGTACTTCCGCCCTTTCTCTGACCTCACGCTCGCTGCCCGGCCTCCCTCAACGCGTCACTCTCCGGACTCCTCCTCCTCACTCCACAGTGCCACTGCCAGGCCATCCACTATTACAGGTACTTTGCTTAAACTTTTGTATGGGGAAGCGGGCAGAGGGGGGAGCGCTAGCGGAGGGGGTGGGGGGAATTTCCGACCCCCCCCCCCCCGCGATCGGGGCATGCTCCCCCCTTATGCCTGCGACCCCATAGGGGGGCCGTATTCGGCCGAACAGGCCCCTGTTCGGCCGAACAGGGGCCCTGTTCGGCCAGGTTCGGCCAGGAATTGAGCCGTTCGGGCGAACGCGAACAGTTCGGCCGAACACCACCAGGTGTTCGGCCGAACTCGAACATCACCCGAACAGGGTGATGTTCTGCAGAACCCCGAACAGTGGCGAACACTGTTCGCCCAACACTATTAGGGAAAGGGCCATTTTGGATGACTGTATTTTGTAGGTATAGATGAAATAAAGGCGCCTGGAAAAAAAAGGGACTGCCGCTAGTAAAATATTGCTGAGTTTAGCGATATTGTACTAGTTATTTTCGATAATATTTACAAATATTTTACATCAGTTAAATCTAACCCTACTCTCACATAGAACTCTTCCGTAGTGTTGTCTAACCCTACACCCCCCCCACCCCACCCCCGCTGGGGCCTAACTCTAAGGCCCCCCAGTTGGTGCTTTACCATCAGAACCCCCCTGACGATGCCTTATCCTAAGACTTATCCTTATCCTAAGACCCCCCCCCCTTGGTGCCTAAGCCTAAAGACCCCCGGTGGTGCCTAACCCTGGGACTCCCACTGTTGGTGCCTAAACCTATCCCCCCCCTTCCTGGTGGCGCCTAAACATAAATCCCCCTTCTTAAGCTACCCTGCCCTTCCACAAATCCACAATACGCAGCTATGAAGGTGAATTTGGGCATCTGGACGTGCCCGATTAGTGGCAAGTGAGGCCGTTTTATGCAGACAGGCTTGCAGGCTTGCAGAAAAAAATGGCACAATGTAGTTATCCGTAAGCTATTTTTTTCGCAAGCATGTCCACAAAAAAATGGCCTTGCCTGCCGCAAATTGGGCACCTCCAAGCACCCACCTTTACCTTCAGGGCTGCATATTGCAGCTTTGCAGAAGTTGTGATATGTGACAAAAAAAAAGGTAAAATTGGGCACCCTGAGGCACCCGCTAGTGGCCGCCGCCATATGCCCAAATTTCCATGTTATGCCAGTAAATGCAGCTTTTATCATACGCACTTATAGCGGGGCCATTTTTTTCCCAAGAGGTTGCCTTTTTTCCTGCTTTTGTTTTGTAGATACCTTTATCATTAAACAAAAATAAACAACTTCATTCATAATCTCTTGTTCCTCAAGGTGGCAATTATCTTCGGATCTGTGAGTCAAGCTATTTTAAGGTGTTATGGCTATCTCTTTGTCTTTTTAATCAATAAAAGAGCTATATATCACTGACGTGGTGCTGTGGACCTTTCGTGTTGGATTCTACTTGACCCACCTAGGGCTACTGGGTCTATCCACTCTAGCACACGTCTGTCCCCGTTTGGGTGCTGGTCTATCCAGTTTCTAAGCTATTTTAAGGCTCGTACACGCGTCGGATTTTCAGCTGATAAGACTGCACTTGAAGCCAAGTGGATCGCTCAAGTCCAGTCTTATCAGCTGAACGACAGGCCGTACACATGCCTGATTTGACGTCCAAACTACCGGACGTTCAAACGTCCAAACCACGGGTCGTTTGCGAAAATCCGACGTGTGTGTATGACCCTTTACTCTCTAATGGAAGCAGGAAATTTGGGTGGCAAAGGTGCCCTGCCTGTGTCCGCTACCACTATCTGTAGCTGCAGTTGAAGCCCTGGTACCACATTTTCATCTTATAGCCGCTATTTTTATGGGCACCTATGGCAGCATTCAAACTTCTGCAGCACCTGATATTATTATTTATTTATTTATTTATTTTATTTTATTTTTTGCATCGAATGCAGCACATTTATTGCAGGGTTTGTGTTGGGGGTTCGGTTAGGGTTAGCCATCGGCTGGGGGGGTTATTTGAGGTTAGCCATCGGTAGGTAAAGGGCGCTGTGTGAGAACAGGGCTAGGCTTAGTTAGAGTAGGCAGCACGGCGATATAGTCATTAGCACCCTTGCCTTGGAGCACTGGGTTCCCAGTTCGAATCGCAGCAAGGCCACTGGAGTTTGTATGTTCACTCTATGTCTGTTTGGGTTTCCTCTGGGCATTCCGGTTTCCTCCCACATCCAAAAAACATTAAGATAAGTTAATTGGCTTCCCACTAAAATTGGCCCTAGACTACACGATACATACATAGACATATGACTATGGTCGGGATTATACTGTCTACGAGACTATATACTCTGTACAGTGCTGTGGAATTTGTCGGTGCTATATAAATAATAATAGTAAAACATTGGTAACATTTAATATAATTAGCACTGCACAATAGTAGAATCTCTGTAATGTTACCGATATCCTACAAGCGGCTTTTTCCGGTGCCGCTTTTGCATGTAAGCATTTTGCTGACTAGATCCAAGATATTGTTTAGAATTCTAATTAGAGAAAGATTCTGAACACTGTCGGAGCTTTTGCCACAGACAACGTTTGAAGCACAATCAAAAACTAAAGCCGCATCTACACGCGTAGATGCAGCTCCGATCCGGCGGCACAATTAGCCGCCGGATCTTCTCTTCCGCGTCCCCGCGCGTGCCCGCCGCGTCCCCGCTCGCCGCGCGTGCGCCGGATTTGATTCCCCACTCGTCCTCGCCGGCGCTGCTTATCTTCCGCTCGATTCCCTGCCATTGTCCCCTCGCGGGGAGCAAGCAGGGAATCGGCGGTGCGGAGATCCGTCCTGTCGGATCTTATCAATCGAGCCACATCAGCGGCTCGATTGATAAGGAACATCGGAGCCGCATCTACGCGTGTAGATGCGGCTTAATAAGTAAATGTACAAATCCTAATTCTATTTAATGACCAATCCAAGGACACTTCGGAGACTTTCCCATCACCTGGAGTCTGTAGTATGTGATGTAATGTTTCAGCAAACAACTGGTCTTATCTATTTGTGATAAATTAGCTAGCATCCCTGTGAGACCCTCCTGAAGTTGCAATTAAGGCATCTAATGACATTTATTTATGTTTACAAAAGAATGTTTCTCATCCGAATGTCCAATGTGTATAAGCTGTGTGTTTTAACATCTTGTTAATATACAGGAATAAATTTGAAGATGGCTTATCAGCCGAAAGCTTAATTTTTTATTCACCTCTAGGGTAGCCAATAAATGGTATCATCCTGATTCAAAATGTCTTGCTTTTACTGATGGCTAACACTGTACAACTATCTACTGCTTCTAGAATTCTCTAGTAATGGAAGAAGTGATTTAAGGGATCCTCCCATTACTAGAGCGTAAATTGCCTCAGGCCTGGAACCCACTACAAATCGCTAATCGCTAGCATTTTTAAGTAACATTTTGTGCTGCTTAAAAAGTGATTTCATGAGCCAGCGATTGTGTAGCAATTTGTGATTAGCGACTTTAATTCTGGTCCTTTTGATGTATCATAATTTTTTTTACAGTTTGCAGTAATTTAAAATCACACACAAATCGCTATGTGTAGCAATTTATGAGCGATTTGCCAGCGCTTCAATACTTTGCATTGAAGCGCAAACGCTCCCAAAATGCTGCATGTGATTTTGCTAATGGAAATCGCTACTGTGGAATTTGTTACGCTTATTTACATTGGCAGAGGGCTTAGGGAAAGCGCTAGCAATCAGTGCTGCTTGGATACCTCTTTTCAAAATCCGGATCCGATTCGGATCCGGATACCCAGATATCCGATCCGGGTCGGATATCCGATTTCAAAATTTTCCGATCTGAATCGGATATCCGACCTCAGTATCCGGGGTATCCGGACGGATTCGGATATCCGGATAGAAAAAACGGAAGTGGCCTTTAAATTGCTTTCAAAACGTTTTTTAGGGGAAATGAGGTATGTGGCATCATTTATTTTTAAAGGGAAACACTAATTGATGATGTGGGGACTTAAAATCCCCCCCCCCCCAAAAAAATGGCTGTCAATTAACATCAGGACTAGGTTCCAGACAGCGGTCGTGCAGCCCACATTGTGTCCAAAGTCCAACCGCACAACTAGGACATGACAGTTTTCAGCCCAGACACCTCCAAAAAAGTACGCAGCAATTGTGTTTTGGGTTAAATATAGGTGGTATCAGTGGCCTGTGGCACTCTGGCGGTGGGAGTTGCACAGGCAGCAGGAGCAGGGCAATGCAGCAGCAGCAGGTGTAACGTGTGCCAGGAGCATGCCGGACGTGGCACTTGGCAGGGGTTAATAGTGAAGGGGTTAATCACTGAACAGCTTTGGGTTTATCACTGTGTACACACTTGCAAGGCCAGCAGCCCTGCAGCATGCCTCTTAGTGACTGAGCAGTTACACAGGACGAGATTTCTCATCATGGCACCTACAGGGGGGCTGGCCAGGGTTCCCTTCTGTGATTGGTTGCTAGGGCTTCTGCTGGGAGCCCTCTGATTGGCTCAATGATGTTATCTCCTTAGTTACAGTATTCAGATCAGGATATCCGCATGATATCCACGGATATCCGGGTATGCAACCACAATCAAATATCCGCAGATAGCTATCCGGATTTGGGCCCAGGTATTCGGAATCCTGATGAGCAGCACTGCTAGCAATTTAAAGTGATTCCCTAAACACTCTAAAAAGTGCTTTAGAAGGTTCCAGGCCTCAGTCTGTTTTACAATACTATTATCATATGACACAATATAGTTACTGGAACTCTGCGATGATCACAGCCAATGCTGCCAATACTTATTAACTGAACACACAGCATACTCTACCGAAGTCTAATGGATGGTACAAGGATCAGTAAATACTGACAAGGACATCAGCTCTTACCTGCTGCAGAGACGCTGTATGTGAGGTCTGTGATATAATGTCAGTGCTGTGCACAGTGACACAGGATGTGGACAGGAGATAGCTGTGCATGAAGTGTGATGAGTGTGGGGGGAGTCACACCTTCTTACCTCATGTAACTCAGAACACATCATCACATGGCCTCAATAAAGAATCCCACCACAGCATCATATACCCTGCATTACTGGAAACACTGCCTTTAATACAAGAAGCTCTGACTAACGTCTCTGCACATTGGAATTAATGACAACGTAAGTTACAAATCAAATGATATAAAAAAAAAACAAGAATACAAAACTGTCTGTCTTGCAGTTTTTCCCTCTATTGCTTTATGGAATTCCTACTCTAGGCTCAAAGGAGGTAAAAGACGGCATGGTGTATATAAAATTTAAAACCAACTAAAATGGAATGAAAAGGAGGGGTGCTCACGTCAATAATGACAACGTCATACAAAAATGAAATGTATTATGTGCTGGCAATGCATTTCATGGGTCTGAGCCCACTTCCTCAGACCAATTTGTAGTGCCAAATATACCCGAGCAAAAAGTGTCACCCAAGCAAGGCGCGCAATGCATAACTTAAAAAAGAAAGTATGTAAAAATAATGAAATAAAAAACAAATAATACAAAACTCTCTTCTGTATTTTTTTTCCCTCTCTTGAAAACCAATTGCGTTATGGAGTTGATACTTTAGGCTGTAGATGATCACAGGGATTGTAACACGGTCAGACATCATGCACAGGCCCAGATTTCCATCACAGGAGCGTATAGGCACAGATGTCCTGGCACCCTACACTTCACCCACTATGTACCTACAAACTACCGCTAGACTGCACTGCAGTGTGCTGGCTAGCCCAGTTGTCACTTCTCCCTTATTTCCCTTGCCCATCATAGGTAGTTACAGGTCTCCCTTAGTATTAGGTAGCAAAAGGTACCCTCGGTATTAAGTAGCTAGTGGTGCCCATAACTGAAAGGGAACTCTCGTCAGTGGAATGCCGAGAGCTGGGTGAGTAACCTGACATTAACGCTCCGCTCAGGACTCTGCAGAGGGAAGGAAGGAGGGAGGGAGGCACTCAGGGAGGGGAGTGAGCTGCCTTTCAATCATCAGGCGCCTGTAGGCATACGCCTACCGTGCCTTATATTAAATCTGGCCCTGATCATGCAGCACCACATCTGTTCTTCTTTCCACTTTATTTTCTTTTCGGTTTCTTTTTCTATGTCCTGTATATTTCCTAACAAGAGCTGCTTACTTGCTTAGTCCATGAATATACCTGTCAAAATCTATTGTGATTTCACAATCAGCATGCCTTATTTAGTGTTGGGCGAACAGTGTTCGCCACTGTTCGGGTTCTGCAGAACATCACCCTGTTCGGGTGATGTTCGAGTTCGGCCGAACACCTGATGGTGTTCGGCCAAACTGTTCGGCCATATGGCCGAACTAAGAGCGCATGGCCGAATGTTACCCGAACGTTCGGCTAGCGCTGTGATTGGCCGAACGGGTCACGTGGTTCGGACCCGAAAGCGCTCTGATTGGCCGAACGGGTCACATGGTTCGGGTAAATAAATAACCGATCCACGTCATTTCTCCGCCATTTGTCTGTGGGTTTAGCTTTGGGTAGGCAGGCAGGGTAGTTCTCTCTCCAGCCAGGCTAGCCAGGGTCCCCCGGTCATTGTGTCACTGCTGGGAATAGTAGTACACCGCTCACCCACACTATATAGCATTGTGTTTACTGCCACTCTGTGTCTCTCTGCTGGGAACAGTAGTACACCGCTCACCCTGTATAGCATTGTGCTCTGTGTCACTGCTGGGAACAGTAGTACACCACTCACCCACCCACCACTGTATAGCATTGTGTTCTGTGTCGCTGCTGGGAACAGTAGTACACCGCTCAGCCACCACTGTATAGCATTGTGTTTACTGCCACTCTGTGTCTCTGCTGGGAACAGTAGTACACCGCTCACCCACCACTGTATAGCATTGTGCTCTGTGTCGCTGCTGGGAACAGTAGTACACTGCTCACCCACACTATATAGCATTGTGTTTACTGCAACTCTGTGTCTCTGCTGGGAACAGTAGTACACCGCTCACCCACCACTGTATAGCATTGTGCTCTGTATCGCTGCTGGGAACAGTAGTACACCACTCACCCACCACTGTATACCATTGTGCTCTGTTTCGCTGCTAGGAACAGTAGTACACCACTCACCCACCACTGTATACCTTTGTGCTCTGTGCCGCTGCTGGGAACAGTAGTACACCGCTCACCCACCACTGTATAGCATTGTGCTCTGTGTCGCTGCTGGGAACAGTAGTACACCACTCACCCACCACTGTATACCTTTGTGCTCTGTGTCGCTGCTGGGAACAGTAGTACACCGCTCAGCCACCACTGTATACCATTGTGTTTACTGCCACTCTGTGTCTCTGCTGGGAACAGTAGTACACCGCTCACCCACCACTGTATAGCATTGTGCTCTGTGTCGCTGCTGGGAACAGTAGTACACCGGTCACCCACTACTGTATAGCATTGTGCTCTGCATCGCTGCTGGGAACAGTAGTACACCACTCACCCACCACTGTATACCATTGTGCTCTGTGTCGCTGCTGGGACCAGTAGTACACCGCTCACCCACCACTGTATAGCATTGTGTTTACTGCCACTCTGTGTCTCTGCTGGGAACAGTAGTACACCGCTCACCCACCACTGTATAGCATTGTGCTCTGTGTCGCTGCTGGGAACAGTAGTACACCACTCACCCACCACTGTATACCATTGTGCTCTGTGTCGCTGCTGGGAACAGTAGTACACCGCTCAGCCACCACTGTATAGCATTGTGTTTACTGCCACTCTGTGTCTCTGCTGGGAACAGTAGTACACCGCTCACCCACCGCTGTATAGCATTGTGCTCTGTGTCGCTGCTGGTAACAGTAGTACACCGCTCAGCCACCACTGTATAGCATTGTGTTTACTGCCACTCTGCGTCTCTGCTGGGAACAGTAGTACACCGCTCACCCACCACTGTATAGCATTGTGCTCTGTGTCGCTGCTGGGAACAGTAGTACACCGCTCAGCCACCACTGTATAGCATTGTGTTTACTGCCACTCTGTGTCTCTGCTGGGAACAGTAGTACACCGCTCACCCACCACTGTATAGCATTGTGCTCTGTGTTGCTGCTGGGAACAGTAGTACACCGCTCACCCACCCACCACTGTATAGCATTGTGCTCTGTGTCGCTGCTGGGAACAGTAGTACACCGCTCAGCCACCACTGTATAGCATTGTGTTTACTGCCACTCTGTGTCTCTGCTGGGAAAAGTAGTACACCGCTCACCCACCACTGTATAGCATTGTGCTCTGGGTCGCTGCTGGGAATAGTAGTACACCGCTCACCCACCACTGTATAGCATTGTGCTCTGTGTCGCTGCTGGGAATAGTAGTACACCGCTCACCCGCCACTGTATAGCATTGTGCTCTGTGTCGCTGCTGGGAACAGTAGTACACTGCTCACCCACACTATATAGCATTGTGTTTACTGCAACTCTGTGTCTCTGCTGGGAACAGTAGTACACCGCTCACCCACCACTGTATAGCATTGTGCTCTGTATCGCTGCTGGGAACAGTAGTACACCACTCACCCACCACTGTATACCATTGTGCTCTGTTTCGCTGCTAGGAACAGTAGTACACCACTCACCCACCACTGTATACCTTTGTGCTCTGTGCCGCTGCTGGGAACAGTAGTACACCGCTCACCCACCACTGTATAGCATTGTGCTCTGTGTCGCTGCTGGGAACAGTAGTACACCACTCACCCACCACTGTATACCTTTGTGCTCTGTGTCGCTGCTGGGAACAGTAGTACACCGCTCAGCCACCACTGTATACCATTGTGTTTACTGCCACTCTGTGTCTCTGCTGGGAACAGTAGTACACCGCTCACCCACCACTGTATAGCATTGTGCTCTGTGTCGCTGCTGGGAACAGTAGTACACCGCTCACCCACCACTGTATAGCATTGTGCTCTGCATCGCTGCTGGGAACAGTAGTACACCACTCACCCACCACTGTATACCATTGTGCTCTGTGTCGCTGCTGGGACCAGTAGTACACCGCTCACCCACCACTGTATAGCATTGTGTTTACTGCCACTCTGTGTCTCTGCTGGGAACAGTAGTACACCGCTCACCCACCACTGTATAGCATTGTGCTCTGTGTCGCTGCTGGGAACAGTAGTACACCACTCACCCACCACTGTATACCATTGTGCTCTGTGTCGCTGCTGGGAACAGTAGTACACCGCTCAGCCACCACTGTATAGCATTGTGTTTACTGCCACTCTGTGTCTCTGCTGGGAACAGTAGTACACCGCTCACCCACCGCTGTATAGCATTGTGCTCTGTGTCGCTGCTGGTAACAGTAGTACACCGCTCAGCCACCACTGTATAGCATTGTGTTTACTGCCACTCTGCTGGGAACAGTAGTACACCGCTCACCCACCACTGTATAGCATTGTGCTCTGTGTCGCTGCTGGGAACAGTAGTACACCGCTCAGCCACCACTGTATAGCATTGTGTTTACTGCCACTCTGTGTCTCTGCTGGGAACAGTAGTACACCGCTCACCCACCACTGTATAGCATTGTGCTCTGTGTTGCTGCTGGGAACAGTAGTACACCGCTCACCCACCCACCACTGTATAGCATTGTGCTCTGTGTCGCTGCTGGGAACAGTAGTACACCGCTCAGCCACCACTGTATAGCATTGTGTTTACTGCCACTCTGTGTCTCTGCTGGGAAAAGTAGTACACCGCTCACCCACCACTGTATAGCATTGTGCTCTGGGTCGCTGCTGGGAATAGTAGTACACCGCTCACCCACCACTGTATAGCATTGTGCTCTGTGTCGCTGCTGGGAATAGTAGTACACCGCTCACCCGCCACTGTATAGCATTTCTGTACTGCCACTGTACTGCTGCCAGTCAGCGTGTACTTTAAGGATAAGTGAAATGAAGAAGAAATCCTGTGAAAGAGGGAGGGGCAAGGGAAGAGGTGTTTCCCCTGACGGTTCACATACAGGCCACAGTGGAGCACCGAAGAAAACCCACTCAATACCGCCCATGTTGTCCAGGAAATCAACCCTCACAAATCTAAAAGAACAGGACCAGATAATTAATTGGATGACCTCTCAAGCGTCCAGCAGTGGGTTAAGCAGCACCAGCACATCACGCACGAGGTCCGAGTCCTCAGCCAGTCACAAAGCTGACACAACCGGCAGCGACACCACGCACACAACTGCCAAATAACCAGTCCGAAGAATTTCCTCAGGACACAATGGGGTATTCGCAGGAGCTATTCCCAGCCCAACAAACTTCCACCTTTCAAAGGTCAATGGAACAGCCAGAAATTTTGTGCCCGGATTCACAACCATTTAGTGTGGGAAATGCACCGCGCACTGAAATGCAAGGCGAGTCCGAGGACTTTGAAACCCAAATCCCAGAGCAAGTTGGGCAGGAGGGGTTTCAATTGCAGGAGGTCGGCCGAGAAGATCTGGAAGACGACGTTGGAGTGAGCTGCGCAGAGGTTGTTCTGGGGAGCTCTACTCCACGGTGGCGGCCCACAATCACATATGACGAGTTTGAGGAGATGGAAGAGGAGGAGGGTATAGACAATGTTGACAGAGATCCAGATTTTATATGTGACGGAGAACATCGCCGTCATAGCAGCAGCACAGATGAGTCTGTTGAAGAACCCACTGCTGCACGAGTTCGCCTTGTGCCACAAGGTAAGCGGCGCGAAATTTCAGGCACCACAAGCGTGGAGGTTCAAGTAAGACGCAAAAGAGGCGCAAACAGAAATCGCCAGCAAGGCAGGTGCTCCAAAGTCTGTCCTTTCTTTGAAGACTGCAGTGAGGATGGTACCATGGTGATTTGCAAGGTGTGCAAGACCCGCCTGAGCAGGGGGAAAAATATTAACAACCTCTCCACCACCAGCATGACCCGCCACATGGTATCCAAACATCCCTCTCTGTGGATGCCAGGACAGGGTACCCGCAACACTGCCTCCCTTGGGGTCACCAGACTCACCACCAGACCCTCCTCAGCAGCAGCAGTAGCCCAGCCATTGCGTGGTTCACAACAACATTCACAAACATCAGACGACGCTGACACTGTCACTTTCCGGAATAGTGCTCTTGAGGTCTCCCAGTCTTCATCAAACACAACAACCAACAGCCCTTCAGTGTGCAGCCCTACGGTTCAGTTGTCTGTCTCGGAGATGTTTGAGCGCAAGAGGAAATTGCCAGCAAATGACCCCCGGGCCATGGCACTAACAGCCAGCATAGCCAAGCTTTTGGCCTGCGAAATGCTGCCATATCAAGTGGTGGAGACAAACAGCTTCAAGGGCATTATGTCAGTGGCCATCCCACGTTACGTGGTTCCCAGCCGCTACCACTTTGCGCGCTCTGCAGTGCCTGAGTTGCATGAGCATGTGGTCAGCAAAATAACCCGAAGCTTGAAGAATGCCGTTGCCTGCAAGGTTCACCTCACCACTGACACCTGGACGAGTGCGTTCGGACAGGGTCGATACATCTCCCTTACCGCGCACTGGGTGAACCTTGTGGAGCCTGGCAGCGATTCCTCACCTGCTATGGCGCGGGTGTTGCCCACGCCGCAAACAGCTGCACCGCCGTCCCTCCCACTGGATAACAACAGCAGCACCTACCTCTCTGACTCCTTCTCCTCCAATGCATCTCAAAGCTGTACCTCATCCGGAAACGCTAACCCAGCAGCAGTAGGATCATGGAAGCAGTGCAGCACAGTTGTTGGCATGCGTCAGCAAGCATTGCTGAAGCTGATCTGCCTTGGGGATAAGCAGCACACAGGGGAGGAAATTTGGAGGGGAATAAAGGAACAGACGGATTTGTGGCTGGCACCGCTGGACCTGAAACCGGGCATGGTTGTGTGTGATAATGGGAGTAATCTCATTCGCGCTTTAAGGTTGGCTAAGCTGACACACATCCCTTGCCTGGCGCACGTGATGAACCTAGTAGTTCAGCGGTTCCTGAGGACATACCCAGGCGTGGCCGATCTTCTGTTGAAGGTGCGACGAGTGGCCAAACATTGTAGAAATTCCAGTACTGCTTCGGGGGCACTCGCCAAGATGCAGGAGCGCTTCAATCTCCCCCACCATCGCTTGCTGTGTGATGTCCCTACGCGCTGGAATTCTACGCTGCACATGCTAGCCCGCTTTTTCGAGCAGAAGAGTGCAGTGGTCCAGTACATGACGGCGCAGTACCGAGGCGCATCCGGACAGCTGCCAAGCTTCTGTGGATCCGATTGGGCCAACATGTTGGACCTCTGCCAAGTCCTCCAAAATTTTGAGAAATCCACGTTGCTTGTGAGCAGTGACAACTCTTCAGTCAGCATTACCATACCACTGCTGTGTTTACTGAAGAAGTCAATGTTGAAAATCAAGGAAACAGCTGTCATGATGCAACTGGGGGAATCTGAAGGAGAAAACGATCAGCATGATGATACCAACATCAGGCCATCTGCTTTAGGAAACGCTGGCCCCAGCAGCTATGACGAAGAAGAGGAGGAGGAACAGCTGGAGTTGGAGCAGGAATTTCATGCCACCACTGACGAGGGCCAGAGCGGTGCACGTTGGACTTCCACAATTCAGCGCGAATGGTCAGCAGAAGCAGACCAGGAAGAAGGTGACGACTATGATGCATCACAACAACTATCACAACGCTCACAAGAGGATGATGAGGATTCTGGCAGGACTCTGGCACACATGGCTCAATTCATGCTAGACTGCATTGAACGCGACCCACGCATTGTGCGCATTCTGGACAACACCAATTACTGGGTTTATACCCTTCTGGATCCACGGTACAAACACAATGTTCCAAAACTGCTTGAAGAAAGAGTCAGACAGGTCAAAATGGAAGAATACCAGCAGGCCCTTGTGGAGACTTTAGAGAGGAGATTGACATCCTCCCCCTCCTCTAGCCAGTTGTACGCCGACAGACTGACTTCCGCAAACCCAGGACGACCAGGAGGGCAGCAAACAACACAAGCCGCAGCTAGTGCCCAAAAGGGAATGGTATCGGCAGTGTCCTTGGAGTGGGAAAATTTTCTGACACCCATGCAGCAGCCCACAGAACAGCAAGCGTGCAGATCCACCTCCAACACCGATCGCCTGGAGAAGATGGTCAAGGACTACATGTCAGATGGCGTAGCTGTGTTGAACAATCCATCTGCACCCTTCAACTATTGGGTATCGAAGCTAGACACCTGGCACGAACTGGCAATGTTCGCAATAGAGGTGCTGGCTTGCCCGGCAGCCAGCGTTATTTTGGAACGCTGTTTCAGTACTGCCAGAGGCATCGTCACAGATCGGCGTATCCGTCTCTCCACAGAAAATGCAGACCGTCTGACTCAAATTAAAATGAATCAATCCTGGATTGGAAACGACTACGCAACACTCCCGGACCCCAACCAAGTAACATGAACAATGAACATCTGTGATGGGTTAGCGTTTCCGGTCCCTGTTTATTGAACCTCTCATCTGTATTACATTTATGACTGCATGGCGACAAAATGCATTGCTATTCGCACGCTTCTTGTCCTCATGCAAGGCCTGGGTTGCGCCTGAAAGCGTGGCCTTCTCCTCCTGCGCCTCCTCCAGTTCCATCACGTGTGCTGCTGCTGGGTTAGCAATACCGGTCCCTTTTCCTGGAACCTCTCATCTGTATTACATTTATGACTGCATGCCGACAAAAAGCAAATTGTTATCCGCACGCTTCTTGTCCGCATGCAAGGCCTGGGTTGTTGTATCTCAAAGCGTGGCCTTCTCCTCCTGCGCCACCCTCCTCCTGTTCCATCACGTGTGCTGCTGCTTGGTTAGCGTTACCGGTCCCTTTTCCTGGAACCTCTCATCTGTATTACATTTATGACTGCATGCCGACAAAAAGCATGTTACCTGTGCAAAGAAAACAGACATTTCCCGCATTTAAAAGACAGTTTTCCCTTTGAAACTTTAAAATCAATTTTCTCAAAATCTATAAGCTCTTTTTGCTATTTTTTTTTCCTCTTGTACCCACTCCCAAGGTGCACATACCCTGTAAATTTGGGGTATGTAGCATGTAAGGAGGCTTTAAAAAACACAAAAGTTCAGGTCCCCATTGACTTCCATTATGTTCAGAGTTCGGCCCGAACACCCAAACATCGCGGCCATGTTTGGTCTGTTCGGCCCAAACCCAAACATCAAGATGTTTGCCCAACACTAGTCCTCATCTGTACATGGCAAGGATTGATATGGCTGTATGAGATAGGGCTTGGACCAGTACAACAGAGTAACCAAGCAGCTCAGGGTGACCCAAACCACTCGGAATGTATAGGTGAATAAAAGGGACCAAAAAGACCTTCTACTAAAAAAATCAAAGCTTGGTGTAATTTTCCTTCTTAAAACAGAAGCAAATCTGCAATAATTCAGCTATAAGTGAACATTTGTTGTTACCCACAATGCACTGCTACTGAATATGCAAATTATCCCTCTTTGCCCTTGGTTTTATATGGCACTACTTCTTCTTCTTGCTTGGACCAGCCCCTTCTTATTGCTTGGACCGGCCCTGGGGGCAGGGCGCTACTTCTTCTTGTTTGAAGGTTGAGGCACTTACTCTATTATATATATAGATAGATGGGAAAGTTCGGATGTTTGGATGTTTGGATGTTTGTTACTCGATCACGCAAAAACGGCTGAACGGATTTGAATGAAATTTGGCACACACATAGTACATTACCTGGAATAAAGTATAGGATACTTTTTATTCTCATGACCAAAAAGAGACAAATACAAATTTCACTGGAAAATGTAAACTGCAGCCATTCTTACACTGTTACACTGGAGGTGTGTTTAGCTTCTAAGGGTAGAATGGTTAATTTGCATATATTCAGCAGTGATGCACTGGGAGACATCTCAAGCTCACTCCAACCTGAATTTTCGCAAATTCTTTCTGTTTTAAGAAAGCAAACTTTTGTTTTTCTTAACATCTTAGTAAGGGGGCTTTTAGGACCCTTACACACTCCAATGAGTTCTGGGTCACCATGAGCTTGCTGGTTAGTCTGTACCTCTCGGTGTTACAAGCCCAACTGCATAGAGCCAAATTAATCCATGCCATGCACTGATGAGGATCGGACAATCCGAGACAGTCTGTGGCTTCTAGGACTTTTGGCGAAGATCAGGTGGAGGATATTTACTTGGAACGAGGGGTATTCTAAGGGTCCTCCTTGTGGGGGCCCTGGATAAACGGGGAGAGGATGGCAGCTGCGTCGAGTGGAGGAGGTGGAGGAGGCATGCCAAAACTGCGGAACTCAATTCGCTTTGTCGTAAAGACGGATTGGAGGAGACATGGTCCGAAGGCGTTCATCGATAAGGTACTGGTGGAGGGGTTGAAGCTGAATAAGAGCAAGATGTTTGCAATACAAGATTTCCCAGGACAAGGGGCCAATGATATCACAATGCATAATGAGGAAGATGCGCTAAAAGTGCTGGCAGATTATAGAGAGAGCAGGGAAGATTATGTTAATTGGTTGGAGTCGGTCACGCCATTATTTAATGAAAAGGCGAGACAGATTTATGTGCATATGTACAATCCTTTCGTGGAGCCAGATGTGGTCAGGCTGTTCATGCTGCGATATTTTGAGGATGTGAGCTCTGCTGAAAAAATATACAATCACATAGGAGTATACAGAAGCAAAATGAAGTTTATTGTGAAGTTCAAGAGGCAGGAGGGGTGCTGGCATGATGTAGTTCACCCACCCCCTGTCTTCTCTATTGCCGGGGAGAGAGGTTATGTCACGTATCCTGGGCAGCCTCTCTACTGCCGGAGGTGCTATATGTTTAGGCATGGAACTGGAAGTTGTGTCTCGGAGGAGCGGTGCAGACATTGCAAGGAGCCAGTGCACCCTGGCTCCAGCTGCAAGAAGGTGAAAGTGTGTGACCTCTGTGGTGTGGGCGGCCACTTGGCCAAAGATTGTGAAAAGCGTGGTAAAACAAGGATTTACACGTATGCTGCTGCCGCTGGTTCTTATGGTAGGGACAGGAGGTGGTCACTGGCTCCCCGTGTGGAGCCCCGGGACTCTGAGGCTGTTACTGAGACCCCCCTTACTGATGCAGCTGGAGAAGGCACCAGTGTAGTCCATATGGGCCCAACCGCTGCTGAGACCCCCCCTGGCCCCCCTGTGGATGAAGTAACTGATTCCCAGATGCTGCAGGCAGAGGAGTTGCCAAAGCTGCAGCGAGTGAAGAAAAGAAAACTGGGTGAGGATGTGGATGAAAATGATGATGCTGTAGGGAGTGGGGGTGAAGAGGACGCCGTGCCTCTGTCTGCAGAGTTTCCCTCTGATGTGCAGAAGGCTGCCGGTCCTGCCTGTAAGAAGGCTGCCGCTGCCAAGTCTGCAGCGAGCAGGACAGGAGAGGCCGATGTATGTGCTGTGACTGAGGTTGCCCCGAGTCCCCCCACTGTGGAGAGTCAGGCTGGGGCTGTGCAGAGTGAGATTGTGGAGGAGACCCCCCCGGAGCAGCTCCCCGAAGATGTGCCCGGCTCTCCAGCAGAGCGGGATTCCCCTGGCGCTGGTGACGTCATCAGCTCAGTTTCTACTGAGCGGGACCCGCAGCGTGAGCCTGGAGAGTGTGCTGAGGCTTCACCGACCCCTGCCACCAGTACCGAAGCCTCCCCCGTGCTTCTCGTGAGCCAGGCAGAGGTTCCTGATGTCTGCACAGACCCCCAGCGGCCTGCCATGGACGCTAGTAGCCGCAGGTCTGCTGGGAGCAGTAGTGCCACAGTTCCTGGAGCCGGCTCAGCCGGCGAGAACAAGAAGAATGCAGGCGGGGAAACAGCTGTGCAGTCAGCTGATCCCCTGCACAATCCTAAGCCTGCCCCTTCTTCTGCTCTCTCGCAGAAGACTCTGCCAGCACATTCTAGCCCTGTGAAAAGCGCAGGGAAAAAGACAAAGACTGACACTGCTGTGGGGAGATCCCGGCAGGGGACTCCCTCACTTCCCTCCAAAAATAACAGCTCCCCAAATTCAAATAAAGGAGGGAAATCAGCCAGCATGATGTCAGAGGAGGTGGGAGGAGGTTATGCAAATGAGGAGGAGGAGTGTGAGATAGACATAACAGACCCTGGGAAGGTGGAAGGGGAGAAAGAGGTGGTGATAGAAGAGAGTGACAGTGATTATCCACTACCTTATCAAGAAAGAAAAGAGGCTGTGACAGAATCAGAGAGTGATGACACCCATGTGGCAAAAATGCGTATTGTCAGTGACATTTCTGAGGGAGAGTTAAAAGTTGACATGACGCAGTCTCCTGTACCCACTAGCTGGAAAAACACCAAACCAGCTAGGAGGATTAACCCAGAGGTGCCTGGGCCGAGTACTGCTGGAGATTCTGGTCCAGAGGACTGGAATATGGCGGAGTCAAAGAAACAAAAAAGAAAGAAAAACAGAAAAGGAAAGCAGGAGCCCGCTACAGTGGGCTTAAGGAAGAGTCCCAGGGCATCCAAGAAGTGATGATGGCTGAGTGTAGGGTGCATAACACGTGGTGTCTTTTGGTGATGGTGCTGTCCCTGCTGTCTGTAAATGTGAGGGGGATCGGCTCCTCATACCGCCGGGCTGCAGTCCTGCAGGACCTTGCAAATTTTAGGGCGGATATTTTTTGTCTGCAGGAGTGTATATTGAAGACGGTACCAGGCTCTGGGGAATGGGCAGGGGGCAATGCCATCTGGTCCCCTGCCTGCCAGAGTAGGAATGAGGGCATTGGCGTGCTGTTTAATAACCCAGGCATAAAGGTTTTGTCACATGCTGTCATCATTCCGGGAAGGATGATGGTTGTGAATTTTGATTTTTTTTTGGTTCCCAGTACCGTCTTTTTAACTGTTACGCTCCTGCAGACAAAAATGAGAGGGCGGAGTTTTTGGAGGTGCTCAAGTTCAATCTGCCAGGCCGCATTAAGACCATTGTGGCCGGCGATCTGAACTGTATAAGATCGGTTGGGGATCGAGTGGGGTCAGGAGAGACCAAGCTGGACTCCACCAGTAGGATCCTCAACCAGATTGTGACAGATTTTGGACTGCAGGATGCAGCTTTGGCGGCAGGCAGTAGGGACAGGGAATATACTTACTTTTCGGATGCGGGCACGGTTAAGTCACGCATAGATTACTTTTTACTTTCTAGGTATGTGTTGGTTTCTGCTGTCTCTTATCACCAGGTCACTTTTTCTGATCACAGAGCCATTCTTTGTTCCCTGGAAACGTCGGAGAGAGTGGTGTTTGGGAAGGGAGTCTGGAAGTTGAATGTGGAGTTGTTGGAGGATGTGGACGTACTTGAAAGATTTAGGGTAGAGTATGCAGGATGGGTGTGTAGGAAGAGAGGTTTTGTGGATTTGTTAGAATGGTGGGATTGGGCAAAGAGGAGGATTTCTGGCTTTTTCAGGAATCTGGCGTATGAGAAGAGGTGTTTGCAGAGAGAGGAGGAAGAGAAGTGGAAAGTGAGATTGCAGTATTTGGTGAAGATGAAGGAATGGGGGTATGAGGTGGAGGAAGAGTTGGAGGAGGCAAGACAGCGAATGAAGGGGATGTTGATGGAGCGTGGGAAGAGGATTGTGTATCAGGCGAAAGTGAGAGATTTGGAAGAGGGGGAGTCTTGCTCCCGGTTCTTCTTTAAGAAGGTGGTGTCCAGTAGGGATGTGTTAGAGTCAGTGGTGGTGGATGAGAAGGAAGTAGTTGGTTCTGAAGTGGTGGAAGAGGTGCAGAAGTTTTATGTGGATTTGTATGGAGGAGGGAATGTTGTGTCAGATGTGGAGATGGAAGAGTATTGTGATGAGGTGTTGGAGGAGTGTTTGGATCCGTTGGAGGTACAGCAGCTGAAAGAGTCGGTGGCCACGGTGGAGGTATGGGCGGCAGTGGGTGCCATGCAAACAGGCAAGACTCCAGGGAAGGACGGGCTCCCAGTGGAGTTTTTTAGGTGGGCCTGGCCTATCATTGGTGGGGAAGTGGTGGAGGTGGTCCAGGAGGTTTTTTCTTCTGGACGGTTGTCCCCATCAATGCGGGAGGGAGTCATCACCCTGATTTATAAGAAAGGAGACAAAAAATTGATAAAAAATTGGAGGCCGATTTCGCTGTTGAATGTGGACTACAAGATAGTGGCGAAATTGGTCGCAAACAGGTTAAGGAGTGTGATAGCATCTATGATTGGAGAGGGGCAGACCTGTGCGGTCCCCGGTCGAAGACGCGCCGATAACCTGGTTTTGTTAAGGGACATGATAAGTTTTTCACAGGAAAATAAAGTGCCGATGGTCATTGAGGGTATCGATTTGGAAAAGGCATTTGATAGAGTATCACACTCCTTCCTGTTCGGGGTGATGGCAAAATTAGGGGTCCCTGATTGTCTCCTAAAAGTTATTAGAAGTTTTTACACTGGAATTTCGAGCCAAGTCTTGGTAAATGGGGTTTTGTCCAGGTCATTCCCCGTTTTGTCCGGAGTCAGGCAGGGGTGTCCACTGTCGCCTATGGCTTTTATTTGTGTGGTGGAGCCTTTGCTGAGGTATGTCCAACGGGACAAGGTGGTGAAAGGATTTGTTGTGCCAGGTGGTGGTGGAGAGCAGGTGAAGTATTTGGCTTATATGGATGATGTGGCGTTTGTGGGTGGGTCGCAGGCTGATATTGATAGGATGAATTTGCATGTGAAGGTGTTTTGTGGAATGTCTGGAATGGCTGTGAATTGGGAGAAGTCCCAGCTGGTTTCCTTTGGGAGGCCTGTACCTTTGAATGTGGAGAAAGTGCCGGTGAGTCAGGAGATCAAAGTGTTGGGTGTGGTGTTTGATGCAGAGATGAAAGGTAGAAAGACTTTGGATGAGGTGAAAGGGAAAGTGGTAAGAAAGTTGAATTTTTGGAGGTTGCGGAAGTTGTCTTTTTCAGGGAAAGTGTTGGTGGTGAAAGCTGTGATATTGCCGTTGTTGTTGTACTTCTGTTTGGTCTTGCCTCCTGGCAAAAGATGGATGCAAGAGGTGCAGAGAATGTTGTTGGTCTTCTTCTGGGGTTCAAAGATGGAGAGGGTGGCACGGGTGACGGTTCACAAGGGTGTGTCTCTGGGTGGTTGGGATTTCCCTGATGTTGCTTCCTTTTTGTCTCTGCACTATCTGGTGTCTGTCCGTAGAGTATTGGAGTCAGAGGGGAGGGTGAAGGATTTTGTAAGATACTTGGGAGGATGGTTGTGGAACAAGTTGGGATGGGTTGCTAAGGACCTGAGCAAGCCTGTTGCATTCACAACCACGCTATGCTATCAAAAGGTCAAAGAAATTCTGTACAATTTCAATATGACAGGAGCAGGCTTGGCGGATATAAATAAACAGAACATAAAAAAATGGATCACAAGAAATGATATAATATGTTATATAAAAGGAATGACAAGTGCACAAGCAGAGACAATATGGAAAAGAATGAACATTAAAGGAACAACAAACAGACAAAAAGATGTGGTGTGGATGTCCCTGGTATCAGCACTCCCTACTAGGGTTTTTTGCAAAAGGAGGGGTATGACTCCCTCAGGAAGGTGCCCAAGAGAAGGGTGCGGAGGGGAAGAAGATGTGGATCACGTTTTTTGGGAGTGTGATTTTGCAAGGGATTTTCGGAGGAAGTTGGGGTTTTTTTTAGAGGTGGTGGTGGAGGTTAGGGGCACATCTCTTTTAATGGTGATGGGTGGAGTGTCACTGGGTGCAAAGGAAAAGGATAGAAAGAGGTGGATCGTGTTTTCTGTATTCAAGGAAGTTCTGTGGGATGCAAGGAATCTAATTGTATTCAAGAAGGAGCAGTTGTCATTGGAAGCAGTATGCAATTTTTTCTTGGCGAGATTGTATGTGGTGTATTTGGCAGATAAAAAAAGTGTTGGAGAGGAGAAGGTTCAGGAATGTTGGAAACAAAAAGAATGGAGCTCATTGATATAAAAAGTGAACAGATTTAATAAAGGCCGGTATGATGATTTAATTATGAAGGATGGGCAATATCGCTGCCAACCTGATGGAGAGATCCGCGTGATGGCTGGTTTTTAAGTGATTTTAATCTGAAAGGCCAAAAAAAAAAAAAAAAAAAAATCCTAAACAGTCTGTATGCATGTTGAGTTATCATGGCTCTGTACAAATTAACACGCTGACACATTATTGCATTCCAGCAGTTCTGGAGGTGTGTTTAGCTTTTAAGGGTAACAATGGTTCATTTGCATATATTCGACAGTGATGCATTGGGAGACATTTTAAGCTCACTCCAACCTGAATTATTGCAAATTCTTTCTGTTTTAAGAAAGCAAACTTTTGTTTTTCTTACACTGTTAATGGTTGGGTTCTCAAACTTTGCACAGTTGGTTGATTTTCAAGGGGAATATTTCTGCTATTCTTGCACTGTTAATGACACAAGCCTCAAACCTGCTATTCTTGCACTGTTAATGGCACAAGCCTCAAACCTGGTATAGTTGATCATTGGGTGACTGGGGTTCAATTTCAGAAAGGGGGTGGAGCCACAAATAGCCAATCAGATTTGTTTCATTCCAATGCAAATTATTGTTGCCAAACACCGCGAAGCTCACAAACTTGGTAATTGAGTAATTGATTAATTGTGTGTTAGGGTTAGAAAAGTGGGCACAGCCAACACCAGCCAAATACATAAGCGGGCAACGCCGGGTCATAAGTGGGCGGAGACAAATACAAATTTTACTGGGAAAATGTAAACAGCAGCCATTCTTACACTGTTAATGGTAGGATTCTCAAACTTTACACAGTTGGTTAATGGGTGACTGGGATTAATATTCAGAAAAGTGGGTGGAGCCTACAAAAAACAATCAAAAATTACCTATTGATTTTTTAGGGGAATATTTCATTGCTGCCATTCTTGCACTGTTAATGGCACAAGCCTCAAACCTGGTACAGTTGATCATTGCGTGACTGGGGTTTAAATTTATATAAGGGGGTGGAGCCCCAAACAGCCAATATGATTTGTTTCATTTGAATGCAGGTTATTGATGCCAAAGACCGCAAAGCTCACAAACTTGGTCATTGAGTAATTGTGTGTTAGGGTTAGGAAAAGTGCAGGCAATCCCAAAGGTAGAAGAGCCTGGATTAATAAAAGACCAAAAACTGTGAGAAGTCCACAACAGACACAGGCTAATGTTACCTCTTCCTGTGTCTCTGACTCAAGTGATGCATTCGAGTCGGATGGGACTTCCCAGTCTGTGGCACGTAGAGTGGCGCTATCACAACTACCCAATCAATCGAAGAAAAATGTTATAAAAAGACGGATAATGGAGAAGAGCTCCCCGGAACAGGCAGCTTTACAGGTGATTAACTTGTCCTCCATCCCTTTAACAAGCAATGAAATAAAGGTGTTGTCTAGGGGACTGTCCTTTGCACCCAATAATCAATTCGATGAATTTGAAATATTAAAAGATGTATATTTTTTCTGCAGACGACTCGCACTCAAAAAAATGTATGATCCTCGGTCCATACGAGACCAGGATATACTCGATCATGGACTGGACTTCAATGACCAACAAGTCCTTGAGGATCTTTTGGGTCTTCTAAATGAAGATGAGGAGCAGGTGAGTGATACAAATTTTAGACCCCCCTCCAAATTTCTACCCTATTTTAGTGCTGAAGTTAAGATCTTTTTTGAATTGGTTTGCAAAGATTTATGTATGATGGGTAAAAGACGAAGAATTACTGCAGATAATTTAACAAGAGAAGAACGACAAGCGATTAGATCCTTAAAAACCAGAAAGGACATACTTATTAAAGAAGCTGACAAGGGGGGCAATGTTGTCATCTGGCCTCTTGAGTTATATCTAGAGGAAGCCTACAGACAATTGGATAACCCCACCTTTTATCGCAAATTACGCAGTAACCCCATTGAGATTTTTCAGAGACAATTTAGGAGTATTTTGGACACTGCGGTTGATGAGGGAGTAATTACAGGTAAAGAATTTGGCTTTCTATGGAAAGAGAAACCAATTATGGCAACCTTTTACATGTTGCCCAAGGTCCATAAAAACCTTCAAAAGCCCCCTGGTAGACCCATAATTTCAGGCATTGGTAGCCTGACTGAACGAGCCTGCCAATTTATAGATCATTATCTTCAGTCATTTGTAGTGTCATTAGATTCCTATATCCGGGATACGGGTGATCTGCTCAATCATATTGATTGCCTAACCATACCAGAGGGTTCTTTGTTAGTCACATGTGACGTGGAATCTCTTTATTCTAACATCAGGCATGAGGATGGTATACGAGCCACAAAATATTTTTTGGAGATGGGCAACATTCCAGAAACTCGGAGATCATTCATACTCACTTTACTGGAATTTGTACTTGAACACAATGCCTTTGTATTTGATTCACGATACTACCTGCAGGTCAGGGGGGTGGCCATGGGTGCGAAATGCGCGCCTTCGGTCGCCAACCTGTTCCTTGGCTGGTGGGAGCGTGAGTGGGTATGGTCGGAGTCGATGGAGATGTTCCACCCCTACATTTTGGGGTGGTTCAGATTCATTGACGACCTGCTCATTATTTGGCAGGGGCCCCAGGACAAATGTATCCAATTTTTGAAACATTGAATCAGAATGACCTTGGAATATTTTTGACATATAACATCAGTGACAAGGAAGTGGAATTTCTGGACCTTAAAATCAGAAAAAATTTGGATGGAGAACTCTCCTCCACTACCGTCTTTCGTAAATCTACTGCTGTTAACAGCTTATTACAGTATCAATCACACCATATGGAATCAGTCAAATGTAACATACCAACGGGGCAGTTTGTGAGACTACGCAGGAATTGTTCAGATAATGGTGATTTCGAATTGGCAGCTGTGGATTTGAGAGAACGGTTTAAAGCAAGGGGTTACCCCAGAAAACACATTGAAAGGGCTATGAGGAGAGCTAGAGCCACCCCACGTGCTGAGCTATTACGTCCAAAGAAAAGGAATAAAGATGATAAGATTAGATTGACAACACCTTATAATACGGAATGGCAGGAATTACGTAAGATTATTGGAAAACATTGGAACATCTTGAAAATGGATAACGATATCAGTCCATTTCTTACAGATCACCCAAGTCTGACAGCAAAAAGGGCACCTACTCTGAAAAACATACTCTGCCATAGCCATTACGAGAGGGCGACTACTGGTGTGACAGTCAAAGGTAGCTATCCCTGTGGAATGTGTAACATGTGTAGCAATATGAGGAGGACCAGAACAGTGGTAAACCGGCACACTGGAAAAAGTTTTTATATCAATGACTTCATTAATTGTAAAACACATGCAGTAATTTATATGATGCAGTGTCCGTGTGGCTGGCAATATATAGGACAGACAAAAAATGCCTTGAAAATACGGCTCCAGAAACACTGTTCTGTAGTGAGATTAGCTGCAAGGGATAGAGAGAGAGGCAAAACTCTCACTACATTAGCAACGCATGCTTTGAATGCACATGGAGGCTCTCTTGCTGGTTGGCTATTTTGTGGTTTAGAAGCCATCAGAATGAATATGAGGGGTGGTGATGTTGTGAATAGATTATTAAGGGCTGAGTTGCGTTGGATTTACAGGCTGCAGACTAAGAGCCCGATGGGACTCAATGAGGATTCGAATTTTGGTTGTTTTTTGCCACAGTAGAAAGAGAGATATGGGACTGATGGATTCTCCCTTGGTATGTTTGTATGTGGTGTGTACTAATTAATGTTTTAATTTTGTGTCATCTACAGGACATATATATGAGAATGCTCACTGGAATCATGGGACTAGATATATACATACACTATATCCGTAGATGACAGTTCACTTGACTGCCACTAAACATATCCTGTATTGATTGACTTAGGCATTGTATAGAATTTTAGGTGAGTATATTTATTCAACTAAGAAAAATGTTTTGGGGTCACTTACTATTTCACTAGCACATGATTAGGATTGATTTCAAGTTCTTGACACTTATGAGTGGTCGTTGTAAGTACGACATAGTGTTCTTTTGCACATATTGTACATGCACTTTATTGAGCACGTATGCACTTTTGATGAGCACACATACATCCTGATGGATCCTTAGTGTGTAGGGATCACCAGTGGATTAGCTGTGTTCGAAATTGGTTCACTCCTTGAGCACTGTTTTGGTTATGTGTATGATAACACCAATATGGTTAAGAGCTCTGCCCACAGTAAGTATGGGCGATTGAGGTGATTAGTTTTCCACGTGTTGGATGGGGATTGTTTCAGAGTATGTTTTATAGTATAGGCATGCTCTTTAATTTCGATTGTTGTTTGTTTGGCATTCAGATTATGGCTAGTCTTCATATTGCACGGTCACTTTATGAGATGGAACATCATCCGCACTTTATTCACTCACTTTTGAAGAAGGACAATGACGATCACAAAGGATCAAGATTTATGAGAATGAGAATTATTTATGCACTTTATACTCACAATGATAAATATCAATTGTATATTTTGTATAGTTTTTAGTGTACTGATAAAATTCAATGTTACTATATTATGATTATTATTATCATTATCATTAGTATAAAAAACTTTTTTTTTTTTTTTTTTTTTATGATATTCACAGAGGAAGATATAGTTAAAGAATATTCAATGTCTATAGGGCCATTATTCAAGTATCCAGTAGATGTCCTCAGTATTCCTGCATCATATGAGAGCTAGAGTGCCATTTATTACTGACCATTAGGTGTCAGTATATTTATCCTAATTATAAGGATTTCTAATTTGCTTCTGTATTTATTGAATTATTATAGTCTTTATTATTATAAGAATTTGTGCATCATGAATAGTATTAGTTTATTCATTACACGCCAGCCGCCTTTCCACCTGTACGCAACCCCTTATCAAACATTATCCACGACGTGTGACGTCAGAGACGCACGATGTGGATTCGGGTAGGCGCCGTCTGCGTCATGCGTCATTATGTACGCGTGACGCGGAAGAGGCGTGGCCACGCCTCTTCAACTTGCGGCGGCGGGACATGATGTATATTTAGGCGTCTCGGTTTTTATGTTTTTATCTCCGAAGAAGCACCTAGGAGGGTGCGATACATGTGAGGTCCACACTGCCATTTGGACCAAGGGGTAACGGCGCTTCAGCTGGTAAGGCGGACATTCCTTTACATAGTCAGCACTGTATACTTTGGTGCAGCCCTCTGCATATTACTGGACATTTAGACGGATTGTCAGTTGCAGTAATTATTTGGAATAGGAGATCTTATTTATGCATGGTGACTGCAGCAGTGGTACTATCATATGAAATCACCTTTCACTTACCGGTTTGAGCATGTTAGGTTATTTATGATTGTATTTATATGCATGTATTATTGTACTCCTTCTTGCTCCTGTACCAGTTGGCAGTATAGTTGTTTTTATTGATATTGGGATACGTCCTTCAATAAATTACTCTTTTTTACCGCATTGATGCAATTGTGTCTGGTTGTGCAGATCATGGATTGCTTTTGTTGTTGAATAAGGGTTAGGAAAAGTGGGCGCAGCCAACACCAGCCAAATACATAATCGGGCAATGCCAGGACATCAGTAGGCGGAGACAAATACAAATTTCACTGAGAAAATGTAAACTGCAGCAATTCTTACACTATTAATGGTAGGGTTCTCAAACTTTGCACAATTGGTCACTGGGTGACTGAGATTAATATTCAGAAAAGTGGGTGGAGCCTACAAAAGCCAATCAAAATCCACCTATTAATCTTTAAGCGGAATATTTAATTGATGCCATTCTTGCACTGTTAATCACCTGTACCTGGTACAGTTGGCTATTGGGTGATTGGGGTTCAAATTCAGAAAATGGGTGGAGCCACAGCCAATCAGATTTATTTTATTTCAATGCAAATTGTTGATGCCAAAGACCGCAAAGCTTACAAACTTGGTCATTAAGTAATTTTGTGTTAGGGTTACAAAAAGTGGGCGGAGCCAACACCAGCCAAATACATACCTGGGCAATGCCAAGTCATCAGTGGGCGGAAACAAACACAAATTTCACTGGGAAAATGTAAACTGCAGCCATTCTTACACTATTAATTGTAGGGTTCTAAAACTTTGCACAGTTGGTCACTGGGTGACTGGGATTAATATTCAGAAAAGTGGGTGGAGCCTACAAAAACCCATCACAATTCACCTATTGATTTTCAAGGCAAATATTTAATTGCTGCCATTTTTGCACTGTTAATGGCACAAGCCTCAAACCTGGTACAGTTGACCATTGGGTGACTGGGGTTAAATATTTAGAAAAGGGGTGGGGCCACAAACAGCAAATCAGATGTGTTTCATTTCAATGAAAATTATTCATGCCAAAGACCACAAATCTTACAAACTTGGTCAATGACTATTGACAATTGTGTGTTAGGGTTAGAAAAAGTCGCCACAGCCAACAGCAGCCAACTACATACCCGGGAAACATTAGGACATCAGTGGATGGAGAAAATTACAAATTTCACTGCTAGAATGTAAACTGAAATTTGGCACACACATAGTACATTACCTGGAATAAAGTATAGGATACTTTTTATTCCCATAACCAAAAAGAGACAAATACTGGAAAATATAAACTGCAGCCATTCTTACACTGTTGCACTGGAGGTGTGTTTAGCTTCTAAGGGTAGAATGGTTAATTTGCATATATTCAGCAGTGATGCTCTGGGAGACATCTCAAGCTCACTCCAACCTGAATTATCGCAAATTCTTTCTGTTTTAAGAAAGCAAACTTTTGTTTTTCTTAACATCTTAGTAAGGGGGCTTTTAAGACCATTGTAGTCCCTTACACACTCCGATGAGTTCTCTGTCACCATGAGCTTGCTGGCTAGTCTGTACCTCTCGGTGTTACAAGCCCTATTGCATACAGCCAAATTAATCCATGCCATGTACTGATGAGGATCAAACAATCCAAAACAGTCTGTATGCATGTTGGATTATTATGGCTCTGTACAAATTAATAAACTGACACATCATTGCAGCCCAGCAGTTCTGGAGGTGTGTTTCGCTTTTAAGGGTAACAGTGATTAATTTTCATATATTCAACAGTGATGCACTGGGCGACATTTTAAACTCACTCCAACCTGAATTATCACAAATTCTTTCTGTTTTAAGAAAGCAAACTTTTGTTTTTCTTACTCTGTCAATGGCAGGTTTCTTAAACTTTGCACAGTTGGTCATTGGGTGACTGGGATTAATATTCAGAAAAGTGGGTGGAGCCTTCAAAAGCTAATCAAAATTCGCCTATTGATTTTCAAAGGAGTGGAGCCACAGCCAATTAGATTTATTTTATTTCAATGCCAATTATTGATGCCAAAGACCGCAAAGCTCACAAACTAGGTCATCCTTGAGTAATTGTGTGTTAGGATTAGAAAAAGTGGGCAGAGGTAACACTAGCCAATTACATACCCGGGCAACGCCGGGCGACCAGCTAGTCCATAATAAATGGGAAGGTTCGAATGTTTGGATGTGTGGATGTTTGTTACTCAATCACGCAAAAATGGCTGAACCGATTTGAATGAAATTTGGCACACACATAGTACATTACCTGGAATAAAGTATAGGATACTTTTTTTTCCCATAACCAAAAAGGGGGCGGAGACAAATACAAATGTCACTGGAAAATTTAAACTGCAGCCATGCTTACACTGTTAATGGTAGAGTTCTCAAAGTTTGCAAAGTTGGTAATTGGGTGACTGGGATTAATATTCAGAAAAGTGGGTGGAGCCTATAAAAGCCAATCAAATTTCACCTATTGATTTTCAAAGGGTATATGTAATTGCTGCCATTCTTGCACTGTTAATGGCACAAGCCTCAAACCTGGTACAGTTGATCATTGGGTGACTGGGGTTCAATTTCAGAAAGGGGGTGGAGCCACAAACAGCTAATCAGATTTGTTTCATTCCAATGCAAATTATTGATGTCAAACACCGCACAGCTCACAAACTTGGTAATTGAGTAATTGAGTAATTGATTAATTGTGTGTGAGGGTTAGAAAAGTGGGCACAGCCAACACCAGCCAAATACATGAGCGGGCAACAGGGGGTCATAAGTGGGCAGAGACAAATACAAATTTTACTAGCAAAATGTAAACTGTAGCCATTCTTACACTGTTAATGGTAGGTTTCTCAAACTTTGCACAGTTGGTCATTGGGTGACTGGGATTAATATTCAGAAAGGTGGGAGGAGCCTACAAAAGCCAATCATAATTCACCTATTGATTTTCAAGGAGAATATTTACATTGCTGCCATTCTTGCACTGTTAATGGCACAAGCCTCAAACCTGGTACAGTTGATCATTGGGTGACTGGGGTTTAATTTCAGAAAGGGGGTGGAGCTACAAATAGCCAATTAGATTTGTTTCATTCCAATGCAAATTATTGATGCCAGACACCGCAAAGCTCACAAACTTGGTAATTGAGTAATTGATTAATTGTGTGTGAGGATTAGAAAAGTGGGCACAGCCAACACCAGCCAAATACATAAGCGGGCAACGCTGGGTCATAAGTGGGCGGAGACAAATACAGATTTTACTGGGAAAATGTAAACTGCAGCCATTCTTACACTGTTAATTGTAGGGTTCTCAAACTTTGCACAGTTAATTACTGGGTGACTGGGGTTAATATTCAGAAATGTGGGTGGAGCCTACAAAAGCCAATCAAAAATTACCTATTGATTTTTCATGGGAATATTTCATTGCTGCTATTCTTGCACTGTTAATGGCACAAGCCTCAAACCTGATACAGTTGATCATTGGGTGACTTGGGTTTGAATTGATAAAAGGGGGTGGAGCCACAAACAGCCAATCTTATTTGTTTAATTTTAACGCAGGTTATTGATGCCAAAAACCACAAAGCTCAAAAACTTGGTCATTGAGTAATTGTGTGTTAGGGTTAGGAAAAGTGGGCACAGCCAACCCCAGCCAAATACATAATTGGGCAATACCGGGTCATCAGTGGGTGGAGACAAATACACATTTCACTGAGAAAATGTAAACTGCAGCCATTCTTACCCTGTTAATGGTAGGGTTCTCAAACTTTGCACAGTTGGTCACTAGGTGACTGGGATTAATATTCAGAAAGGTGGGTGGAGCCTGCAAAATCCAATTAAAATCTACCTATTGATTTTTAAGGGGAATATTTAATTGATGCCATTCTTGCACTGTTAATCACCTGTACCTGGTACACTTGGCCATTGGGTGATTGGGGTTCAAATTCAGAAAAGTGGTGGCGCCACAGCCAATCAGATTTATTTTATTTCAATGCAAATTATTGGTGCCAAAGACCGCAAAGCTCACAAACTTGGTCATTGAGTAATTAAGTAATTGTGTTAGGGTTAGGAAAAGTGGGCGGGGTCAACACCAGCCAAATACATACCCGGGCAACATTGGGCGTCCAGCTAGTAATCAATAAAAAATATGCTTATGCATGCAGATTTGCATAAAAAAAGCCTGCAAATGCACACAAATTTGCATACACATGCAAATCTGCAGGTGTTTTTTTCTGAGTGGATTCACTTAGGTATAGTGAAAACGGGCCCTTAGTGTATGAGCTTATCATCAATTAGAGCCTGTTTCCACTACACGCGGATTCTGGATGCAGAAAAACTGACTCCAATGAATGTCTATGGGCCTGTTTCCACTAATATGTTCATTGTATGGGAAACAATGCATGATGCAGAAATCTGCAAATCACGTTTAGTGGAAACAGGCCCATAGGCTTTCATTGGAGTCCGTTTTTCTGTATCCAGAATCCCTGTGTAGTGGAAACAGGCACTAAATAGCCACATCCAGAAATCTCGATGCAGAAAAACGGATGCAGAACTAGAGGAAATAGGCCCTAACTCATAATTGTGGATAATATATGCAACCTTTATTCAGTTATTGAATTTCTAATAAAATATTGTATTTATAATTTAACACCGTATACTGGCACAGTGGTGTAGCTAAGGAGCTGTGGGCCCCGATGCAAGTTTTACAATGCCCCCCCCCCCCCCCCCCCAAGCACTCTATACATATCAATTGATGCAGCACATGAAAACCTGCCAATGGCAGCTCCAGTGTCAGAGTTGCAAGAATGGGATTGGGAACACTTTGTTAATGATTACCACTATTCAAAGTATATATAGAAGTGACAGGGGCGTAACTAGAAATCACTGGGCCCCCCTGCACAACTTTCGATGGGGCCCCCTCCCACCAAAACAAATCTACAAATCTAAAAAAATGTATGATTCCTTATCAGTGGCTGAGCAGATGCAGTCATTAGAACAATTATGCAGAGAGCAGAAAGCTTTTTCTATCCTTTCCCTTAGTCGTCAGTCTCTCAGGATGAGGCCCCCTTGTGGTTTCTGCCCCCCCCCTGCTGCTGCATCCCTTGCAGGGTTTATTGTTACGCCCCTGAGAAGTGATTATTACCGGCACAGGACCAAGAAAGCTAATATTGTAGTTGAGGGAAGGCCCTTCAGGGCCCCTCTGTCCCAAGGGCCCCGATGCGGCCGCAACCTCTGCAACCCTTATTGCTACGCCCCTGGATACTGGTGTCTGTGGTGTGTTTTGGTGTTTGAATTTGGGCATGCCTGACAGTCAGTGATATGATTTTATAGTCCATGTAGCGCCAGGGCCGGATTTGTACTTTTTACCGCCCCAGGCCAATTAATGGTCTGTATGGTTGTTATCTCCGTGTGCCGCAATGAGAATTCTACTTACATCATTGGATGTCACAGACAATAACCATTTCAGTAATACGCGTATAAATTATAAGTTATATTTTCCTTAAGAACTTTTATGTTATGTTTGCCATCTCATTAATGATGGACCCATTGTGCCACCATGTGAGTTAGGCTGAAGTGTACCTGTAGGAAAGATCTAACAGGTCTTGCAGGGATGACACAAGTACACAGGACAGAGAGTTCAAAGGTTAAAGCTGTCCATGTAGATAGGGATGGCTGCATGGAACAGCTTTACTGTCCCTCACTGAGCCGCCCCTAAATTTCTAGTGCCCTAGGCCATGGCCTATGAGGCCTTGCCAGAAATCCGGCCCTGTGTAGCGCTGTAGAAAATGTCAGCACTATATCAATGCACAATATTACAAGTACTAGTAATACAAATTTGCTCCTGGCACTGTAAGAGTAAATACGTTTTACAAAATACGCACTACCCACATACATCAATAATAAAATAAAATAAAATACTGTGTGAAACATGCTGGATTGCGTACCAACCTGTATAAGCTATAACAGCGATGTCAGTTGCTGTACTATATAGTAAAGATTAGGGATGGGACGAATCCACAATTTCTTCGAATCCGAATCCGGATCCGAATCTAAAAAGGTTCTCGAATATCTCGAACCTTTCGAATCCCGAATCTAACGAATCCTGCACATAAGAAATGTGCGATCCATGGTATAGTTGCCCGCAGTATAGGTACCCAGGCATAGGTAGCGAGGTAAAGGTGCCTTCAGTATAGCTAGCTAGGTATGGGTGCCTTCAATATAGGTAGCTTTCAGTACAGGTAGCAAGGTATAGGGGCCTTCAGTATAGGTAGCAAGGTATAGGGGCCCTAAGTATAGGTAGCAGGGTATATGGGCCTTCAGTATAGGTAGCAGGGTATATGGGCCTTCAGTATAGGTAGCAGGGTATATGGGCCTTCAGTATAGGTAGCAGGGTATATGGGCCTTCAGTATAGGTAGCAGGGTATATGGGCCTTCAGTAAAGGTAGCAGGGTATATGGGCCTTCAGTAAAGGTAGCAGGGTATATGGGCCTTCAGTATGGGTAGTTAACTAGGTATAGGGGCCTTCAGTATAGGTAGGTAGGTAAAGGGACCTTCAGTATAGGTATATAGGGTATAGGGCCTTAAGTATAGGTAGGTATGTAGGTAGGTATAGGGGCCTTTAGGTAGGTAGGTATAGGGGCCTTTAGGTAGGTAGGTATAGGGGCCTATAGGTAGGTAGGTAAAGGGACCTTCAGTATAGGTAGCAGGGTATAGGGCCTTAAGTATAGGTAGGTATGTAGGTAGGTATAGGGGCCTTTAGGTAGGTAGGTATAGGGGCCTTTAGGTAGGTAGGTAAAGGGACCTTCAGTATAGGTAGGTATGTAGGTAGGTAGGTATAGGGGCCTTTAGGTAGGTGGGTAGGTAGGTGTAGGGGCCTGTAGGTAGGTAGGTGTAGGGGCCTTTAGGTAGGTAGGTATAGGGGCCTTTAGGTAGGTAGGTGTAGGGGCCTTTAGGTAGGTGGGTAGGTAGGTGTAGGGGCCTTTAGGTAGGTAGGTAGGTAGGTATAGGGGCCTTTAGGTAGGTAGGTATAGGGGCCTTTACGTAGGTAGGTAGGTAGGGGGGCCTGTAGGTAGGTAGATGGGTGGGTAGGTAAAGGGGCCTTTAGGTAGGTAGGTAGGTGGGTAGGTAGGTATAGGGGCCTGTAGGTGGGTAGGTAGGTATAGGGGCCTGTAGGAAGGTATACGGGCCTTTAGGTAGGTAGGTATAGGGGCCTTTAGGTAGGTAGGTATAGGGTCCTGTAGGTGGGTAGGTATAGGGGCCTGTAGGTGGGTAGGTAGGTATAGGGGCCTGTAGGTAGGTAGATGGGTAGGTAGGTATACGGGACTTTAGGTAGGTAGGTATAGGGGCCTTTAGGTAGGTAGGTAGGTATAGGGGCCTGTAGGTGGGTAGGTAGGTAGGTAGGTATAGGGGCCTGTAGGTGGGTAGCTAGGTATAGGGGCCTGTAGGTAGGTATACATTGTGATAGGGACATAATTTAAATGGTGAAATAACCGTGACAAATGGGCAATAACAATACGTGGGTTTTAATTATGGAGGCATGTATTATTTTAAAACTATAATGGCCGAAAACTGACAAATAATGAATTTTTTCATTTTTTTTCTTATTCTTCCTGTTAAAATGCATTTACAGTAAAGTGGCTCTTAGCAAAATGTACCCCCCAAAGAAAGCCTAATTGGTGGCGGAAAAAACAAGATATAGATCAGTTCATTGTGATAAGTAGTGATAAAGTTATAGGCTAATGAATGGGAGGTGAACATTGCTCGGATGCATAAGCTGAAAACGACTGAGATGTTAAGTGGTTACATAGATATTTAAAAAGTTTAGACCCTTAGGTAAATATTTATGGTTTTTTTTATTGTAATGTTTGTTTGTTTTTTTTTTGTTTTTTATTAAACATTTTATGTGGGTATTTTTGGTAGGGTGGGATGGCAATGGTATTTTTTTTTGTAAATATATGTGTATTTTTTTGTTACATTTAGATGTAGTTTTACTTTTTGGCCACAAGATGGCAGCCATGAGTTTGTTTACAATGACGTCACTCTAAGCATAACATGTACGCTTAGAGGGACGTAGGGGGATGTAGGAAGCAGAAAAAGCGAAGCTTCTGAGAGAAGCGGTCACTTTTTCTGCGGGGGAGAGGAATTAGTGATCAGGCACCATGGCCCGATTCACTGATTCCCTGGCTAACGAACCGTGGGCCGGAAGTGCGCGTGCACGTGAGCGATTGGCCGCGGGAGCACGCGGGAGCACACATGGCCTCCCGGACGTAGCTTCTATGTCCAGGAGGCGAAAGTAGTTAAAATGCATGCAAAATAAAATAATTCTTAGGGTAAAAGTACCAGCCAAAGTAAGCTGAATTTGTGACAAAAACAATATGTAGATCCCGTGTTGGGATAAGTAGCAATAAAGTTATTGGTAAATAAATAGGAGGATAGTAGCATGATGTGAAAATTTCTCTGGTTTTGAGGTAAAAAAAAAAAACTGCCATTGGGAAGTAGTTAACATACCCCTGTATCAAAGAAAGCTCAATGTGTGGCCAAAAAAACAATATTAAGATTATTAAAGACTATGACTAGGGGCAGATTATAGGCCCGATACGCGTTAGTTGATCCTGTGATTTTATTGCACCTTTTTTTGTCATGTCGAATTTTCTAATAAAGAACAAACATTTTTTCATCAAGCCAAGTCTGGTCTGCGGATCCTTCTCTCAAAACAAATGAGAGTGTATGATGTGAAAATTGTTTTGGTTTTTGAGTGGAAAAAACTGTGGGTGGGGAGTGGTTAAAGTACCCCTGGACCAGGAAAAACAAACTATTGATCGATGCCCATGGTATGCTAGATTACCTCCTCCTGAGTGTGCTTCCACTGCTTGTTTGCCTCTTGGTGGTCCCCCCTCCCCCACACACACACACACATTCCCGTATCTGGTCCCCTTATTTCTGCAGAATCTTGGAAGTTCCATCAAGTGGAGCAAAATGATTCTGACCTGTGCAGGAATGAGTTTCAAAATGTGTCTGCGCAGTGCAAGAAAGCGCTTGTGTATGAATGCTTGCTTTAGTTGCTACTTATAACAAATAACCTTATCAATGAGTCGTGTGGGGCGCAGGTGCCTTTTAGATTAATAAGGTTATTTGTTTGTATTGACCTAAGGAAGCGGGCTGAGACCCGTGAAACGCGTTGTCTACAATATAACCGTTCCATAATAAAGACTCCTTAATTCCATCTGAGTGAGTCTTCATTGCAGGTAAGATGCCTCTTTCTATATTACTGTATAGTAACTACATTGAGACCTAGTTAGAGGCGCTAGGCATACACTAGACACTTTGCTGTGTGATACTCCTACTCTTTATTGCCTGTGGAAGAAGGAATATACCTGCGAAATGCGTTGCTTGTACTTTGGAGTATGTGAATACATTTATTTTGATGAAAACTTGACAGCTTCATGTCTGCTTGGGGGAGGCGAGTCCACCGCTACCTCCTCCACAATTTTTTAACATTTTTAGTATATTTTATCCTTTTGCCACCTCTGTTCACCTTCTACGAATCCAGTGTCCACCCCGGGTGGAGGGGTGATATACCCTTATTTCCTGAACTACAGAGAGCGACATCTTAACCCTCATTGGGGACAGGTCTTAGACTCCCCACCTGCATTTACAGTGGTTGCCCAAGCGGTAACCCTGGTTTGTGAGTATTATTATTACTTATGTTCATTTTTCTCTAATTCCAATACATACTACGCTATATTGGGCTCTCGGTTCTCTTTCTTTTGTACATTGAGACCTAAAGAGGCGACCACAGCTGTGACTGCTGCAGACTTAGGCACTTTGTTATTGACCTGAGGAAGCGGGCTGGTACCCGTGCATCATCAAAAACTTTTACTCATATGGTTTGTCCGTTTATGGAATTACTCCTATACCATATGATTTAAGATAATTATATTCTGGGCGCCTCCAACAAGTTTTCTTAGTTACATTAAGACACACTATAATAGTTGTTCCAGGCACCTCCCCAAACCCTCAAACCAGTTGTTACCCACACCTCCAAAAGGGGTGCTACCACTATCCACTCGTGCACGGAGTTCACCAGTGGAAAGGGCCACAGGAGGAGAGCGACCACCCAGTTCTAGAAGGTTCCGGGATAGCGAGCGGGAACGGTTATTTTCCGCATGCCTATATGGTGGTTGCAGGACTGCAACCCATCCTTGTGAGTATAATTTACCCAAAATCCCCCACCGATTTATCTGGCTAAAGGTACTGCACAATTGGACTCCCGGTCTCCCTCTCTCTACAGGCCCAAGGATCTCCACTCCCATTGTGAAGGGATTTCTAGACCAAAACTATAGACAAATATTGCTCACCATTATGCTTTGAAAGCTATGGCATTATATATATATATATATATATATATATATATGCTTATGATTATTACTTATTCATATGGCACCAACATCTTCTGTGCTGCTGTACAGAATACAAAATAGACAATAGTGGGGATCACGGATAGTGCAGGCAAACATCTGGCAATACAAAAAGCAAACAGGGTTCATGTGCGGAGTAAAAAAGCAGCTAGAAAACACATTCAGTAGTACAGATACATGTTTATTTGGTAAAATAAGTACATCAGAAATGATAAACACTAGAGGGAGGTCCCTGGTCATCAGGGGCATAGCAATAGGGGGTGCAGAGGTTGCGACCGCATCGGGGCCCTTGGGCCAGAGGGTCCCCAAAGGGCCCTTCCTCAACTACAGTATTAGCTCTCTATTGGTCCTGTGCTCATAATAATCACTTCCATAGATACTTTGAATAGTGGTAATCATTAACAAACTGTTCCCCATCCCCTTCTTGCACCTCTGACACTGTGGTTGCTGTTGGCAGGTTTTGGTGCGCCATATCAATTGTTATGTATAGAGTGCTTGGGGGGCCCCATGTAAAACTTGCATCGGGTCCCACAGGTCCTAAGCTACACCACTGCTGGTCCTAGAAGTTTACAATCTAGAGCAGGCATGGGCAAACTTGGCCCTCCAGCTGTTACGGAACTACAAGTCCCACAATGCATTTGCCTTTATGAGTCATGACTGTGGCTGTCAGACTCCTGCAATGCATTGTGGGACTTGTAGTTCCATAACAGCTGGAGGGCCAAGTTTGCCCATGCCTGATGTAGAGGGTAGTGGGGAGGAGGCCATCATGCAGGTTTTGTTTCTTACCTTGTAAAATGTCACACTTGCCCACAGCTATTTCACTAGATAATGAAGTGGGGAATACCCAATACCTCCCATCACCCTTTCAAGGATGAACAGTGACTTTCTGATGGGAGTGAGATGTTTTTTTTCAACATACGCTTTACATTTGGGGAGGGAGGTCATTAAATTAAAGGACCACTATCGTGAAAATGTTTAAAATGTAAAATACATGTGAACACATACAAATAAGACGTATGTTCATTCCAGAGTAACATGTGCCAAAAATTACTTTCCTCCTATGTTGCTGTCACTTACAGTCGACAGTAGAAATCTGATAGAATCGACAGGTTTTGGACTAGTTCATTTCTTCATGGGGGATTCTCAGCATGGCCTTTATTGTTTATAAAGATATTCTCTGAAAAGGATGTATACAAAGATGCTGGCTATCGACCCTGCTCGCTGCAAACTTCTTTGGCAGCTGGAAAGAGCAACTGCCATTCAACAAGTGCTTTTGGAAATAAAGAAAACCCTGAGAATCTCCCATGAGGAGATGGGCTAGTCCAAAACCTGTCGGTTCTTTCAGATTTCTACTACCTACTGTAAGTGACAGCAACATAGGAGAAAAGTAATTTATGGCTCATTTTACTCTGGGAGAAAAATACTTCTTATTTGTAGGCGTTCACATGTATTTAAAATTTTTGAATTAATAGTGGTCCTTTAATGAGTGATGGACAGGGCCAGTGCACACCTAAAAGCACCAGCGTAATCGCAAACACTCAGCGCTTTTTGAAGTGATTTTTCTAGGTGATTCTAGGCATGTTCCTAGCGATTTTCTAATCATGCCTAGCGGTTTTTGGAGCATTTTGGTGTAGTGTATTTTTTTATTTTTGGTTACAGTACAGCTGGAAATGAACAGCTTCTGGAATAAAAACGCTTGGAAAATCACTCTGATCCAACCAGTGGCATGGCTAGAGATCATAGCGCCCCATAGCAAAACTTTCATGGGGCCCTCAGATGCAGGTCCTCTTAAACAATGTGATCTCTATCTATCTATGGATATGAGTTAATTGGGCAATTTACATTCTCATACAATCAACACTACAAAAAGTTCATGGGCACTGAGACAAAGTCAGTGGGTGGAGGAACACAATACATTTAATGGTGAATACATTAGGTACCACCTGGGCCCCCTTACGCTCCAGGGCCCCATTGCAGGTGCTATAGCTGCTATGGCTATTGCTACACCCCTGGATCTAGCACTTTTTAGAGCGATTTTCCATTTTCCTATACTGAACATTGAGGCTGAATCGCCCCAGAAATCACATCCCTCTGGTGTGCTCCATCCCATTCAAATACATTAGAATGGCGTTTTTAAATGTGTTCAGAAGCGCTCTTGGTGTGCACCAGCCCTTATAGCAGTTCTTCACATTAGGAAGGGAGTTATTTTGGAGAAGTGGAAGGTTTTCTGGACATAACATATATTATATTTGGAGGGGGGTGGGGGTGATATAACACAATGGGGAGATAATGTTTTGTGTGGGAAGGGAGATTATGGCTGAGCTGAGGGGCTTTTGCTGACAATACAGTGCACGGAATTGAACTGACAGTTACATTGTTAAAGAGAAACTCCAACCTAGAATTGAACTTTATCCCAATCAGTAGCTGATACCCCCTTTTACATGAGAAATAGAATGCTTTTCACAAACAGACCATCAGGGGGCGCTGTATGACTGATTTTGTGCTGAAACCCCTCCCACAAGAAGCTCTGAGTACTGCGGTACTTTTGGCAGTTTGTTACAATGTAACAAGGTTGACAGACAGGAATTAGCTGTTTACAGCTGTCTCTAACAGCCAAAACAGCTAGGAGCAGCTACATAACCTGCCCACAGTAAAAATGTCACCATGTAATAAATGTCAGAATGTAAATCGGGGAGAGGAAAGATTTTACAATGAGCAAACACTGACTAAATCATTTATACATAATTATGGTAAAAAATGAAGCACTTTTTTTCCTACATTATTTTCACTGGAGTTCCTCTTTAAGCTGTCAAAAGACAATATGGACAATATGTATAATAAGTATGCAGCTAATTAAAGGGACTCTAAAGCTAAACTAAAAAAAAAACAGTACTTACCTAAAGCGAAGGGAAGGCTCTGGGTCCTATAGAGCCTTCCTGTTCCTCTCACGGTCCCCGTTCCAGCACTGGCACCCCTAATCAAACCCCCCACTGCGGGAGGCTTCTTAAGCCTTGGGAAGCCCGAGTGCTCAGGCGGATCCTTACTGCACATGCACGAGTGCACGAGATTGCTTGCTCGCACATGCCCAGTATGAAGCATCCTGTCTTGGGAACACTTGGGCTCCCAAACACTTCTGAAGCCTCCCGCATCAGCGGAGAGCAGTCTGTGACCCATTGGTCGGAGAGTAATGGGAGACACAGCACTAGAACGAAGGGACTGTAGGAGGAACGGGAATGCTCTATAGGACCCAGAGCCTTCCCTCTCCTTAGGTGAGTATGTTTTGTTTTTTGTTTTTATTTTACTTCCCTTCAGACTCACTTTAATGGGAACCTACAGTAAAAAGGATGTGGAGATTAACATTTATTTTCTTCTAAAGAGATGAAAGTATTGAAGAAGAAAAAAAAGGCAGATATTTACCTCAGTAAGGGGAAGCCTCTGAATAGTCCAGAGGATTCCTGATCCATTCATTAGTGAATATTTCCTGCTCAGATTCTCTCTGAACATGTCTGACAAGAAGTTATATTTTCTCCTAGCCACACTCTCATCCCTGTATGAGAAAAGCCATACTGCCCATGTGCACGTATGGTCAGTGCTGGAGCAGTAGCATGAAGCCACTCATGCACTGTTTTTTCCTCTGTGCTGGTGCGGCTTTATCCTATTGTGCAGGCTTGGACCATACTCGCACCTGCACAGTATGGCTACACTCATACATGGACATGAGTGTGACTGTAAAGAAGCAGTAGAGGCTCCTGACTAGGGATAGCCCTGCTTAAGAGAACTCATGGAGAAGCATGTGATCAGCAGTGGCGGCTCAAGGATTTTTTTTTAGGGGGTGCTATGCAGGTGCTGGACCAATTCCCGGGGGAGCTGACGACCTGCGGCTCGCGAAGTGCGCCACGGGGAAAATGGGTGTGGCTACAACATATGGGCGTGGTCATGACCGGATGAGGGTGGGGCTAACTGTAATTTAAAGTGAACCCAGGGTGAGAGTGATATGGTGGCTGCCATATTTATTTCCTTTTAAACAATTCTAGTTGCCTGGCAGCCCTGCTGATCTATTTGGCTGCAGTAGTACTAGTGAACTGAATTACACCAGAAACAAGCATGCAGCTAATCTTGTCAGTTCTGACAATATTGTCAGAAACCCCTGACCTGCTGCATGCTTGTTCAGGGTCTATGGTTGAAAGAATTAGAGGCAGAGGACCAACACGGCAGCCAGGCATCTGGTATTACTTAAAAGGAGATAAATATGGCAGCCTCAATATTATTCTCACCTCGGGTTCCCTTTAAAAGTGCAACGCAGAGACAGAGGGCCCAAGTTTTGGTGACCCTTTTCCCAGAAAATTCACATAATTGTGCAGGTTTTCTCAAGAAAATACACGTAATGTGAGCAGATTTGAACAAAAAACACGTTCAATGACCCCAATATATGCACAATCGTTATCAGATATGACCCCAATATATGCACAATCGTTATCAGATATGACCCCAATATGCACAACTGTTATCAGATATGACCCCAATATGCACAACCGTTATGATATATGACCCCAATATGCACAATCTTTATCAGATATGACCCCAATATGCACAACCGTTATCAGATATGACCCCAATATGCACAACCGTTATCAGATATGACCCCAATATGCACAACCGTTATCAGATATGACCCCAATATGCACAACCGTTATCAGATATGACCCCAATATGCACAACCGTTATCAGATATGACCCCAATATGCACAACCGTTATCAGATATGACCCCAATATGCACAACCGTTATCAGGTCTGACCCCAATATGTACAATCCTTATCAGATCTGACCCCAATATGCACAATCCTTATCAGATCTGACCCCAATCAGCAGCACCACCTGAAAAAGAAAAGAAAAACCCATTTACTCACCTAGTCAGAAGACCTCCTGTTCCGACCTCCTCCTCTTCCGACCTCCTTGTGGCGCGCAGCTCAGCTCCCACGATCCTCTTCCTTCCTGGAGCAGCCTGCATCCGGCGAGCAGGGCTACGGGAAAATGGCCGCCCGAAGCCCTGCCACTGCAGACTTCAAGTCTGCAGAGCAGGGCTTCGGGTGGCCATCTTACCGTAGCCCGGGCTGCTGCTGTGAACTGACTCGGCGTCTCTTAGACGCCTGAAGTCAGTTCACGCCAGGGGGTGCTTTGCGGGTGCTTGGACAAATTTAGGGGGTGCTTGAGCACCCCCAAGCACCCCCCTGGCGCCGCCACTGGTGATCAGTTTGATCAGCTAATAGATTTGTAAGGTTCTGATTTGCTGGTCCTGATCATGTGTTAAACCAGGAAGTCATCACAGCAAATCAGGACCTTGCAAATGTATCAGCTGATCAAACTGATCACATGCTTCTCCATGAGTTCTCCTAAGCAGGGCCATCCCTAGTCCTGACCAGCAGAAGTGAGGGGGGTTGGAGGACATAGGAAGCCTCTGGCTTATCCAGAGGCTTTCCACTACTTTGGTTTTTTTTAGCTAAACTTTACTTTTCTTACTACATACAAGTTTGCCTTAAATAATACACATTTCCTGGCTGTTCTGCTGATGCTCTGACTCAAATGCTTTTAGCCATAGACCCTGAACAAGCATGCAGCAGATCAGGTGCTCTGACTGAAGTCCGGCTAAATTAGCCACATACTTGTTACAGGTGTGTGATGCAGACACTACTGATGCTAGAAAGATCAACAGGACATCCAAGCAATTGGCATTGTTTAAAATGAAATATATGTATGACAGTCCCCATATACCTCTCACTTATGGTTCCCTTTAGCCCAGATCACTTTCTCTGTATACTTGATTATTTAGAAGGTACAAGATGTGAAGGATTAGTGCAACAGCCAGACTTGTGGTATTTTTGAAAAATAACTTGGCACTGGCACCTTCCATACATGCTGTAGGATTTCTTTATGGGGCCTTGAGTTGAACACAATAGAATATTTCTCAGGGCAAGCATCTTCCAAGGGTTCTCTCTGGTGCTCTGTTGAATGAGTAATACAGGCGAGTGCCACAGCAAGGATAGATGGAGACGTTGCAAGGGGACAATAAATCTGTTGTTCTTCTCCTGATCACATCTGTAGCTAGAGGAATGACGGTCTGTCTGAACCCTCCAACAATACATTGAAAATGTCTCTACAAGTATATCTATTGCTGTCTTATTACAGCTTTTTCTTTGAGTCTTTCCTGTTGTTATTTCTTTTGTTGCTTCTTCAAGTCATCAATCTGTGCTTGGAATATCTTGGCTTGTTCTTCAAGTCCCTGTTTCTTGTACAAGTCCCGCTCCTGTGAAGAGAAGAGAAGTAAGAGAAGTGTTGGGGGGAGACAACACTTATGCTGAGAAAAATCCTGCCCATGCAGGTCAGCTCTATGCGGTGCAAGGAATAATGACAGAAGTGCTTCAGTTTACTCAGCTTGGGGGCCAGAGCCAGCCTTAGGTTTCACAGCGCCCTGAGCGAAATCTGATTTTTGTGCCCCCCCTTCAACTGCTTTGTGCGTGCCCACACACTTACGCATGCACGCACGCACGCACGCACACACACACACACACACACAGGCCCATATGCAATTCAACTTCTCTCCTGAGTTAACTCCTAGGGCAGTGGTTCCCAACCTTTCTGAAGTTGTGACACATCATGCCAAATGCTCAGATCTCCTTGCCGCATCACATATGTATAATAGAAAAAAAAATATTAATAACCACAAAATGGATGGAAAGAGTGCATTATCCTGAATAAACTTAAAAAAATGAAGGCTAGAACCTTTCAGGAATATTAATAAAAACAATCAGTGTTATTCTCCCCCAATTTGGAATTGTAGCACAGCACCAACAATTAGCACCACACGTTATTGCCCAGCGCGCCCCCCCCCCCCAAATAAAAACACCCTCAGACTCAGTATAAGTAGGTAGCCAGGTATAGGTGCCTCCAGTATAGGTAGCTAGGTGTTGGTGCCTTCAGTATAGGTAGCCAGGAGTAGATGCACTCCCTCTGTATAGTTAGCCAGTTATAGGTGCCCCCCTTGGAAGCAGGCGCCCTGAGCGACTGCTCCGGTCACTCATATCAAAGGCCGGCTATGCTGGGGGCATATTCACCAAATGCAGGTGAAATTACTGTCCTCAAGCTGTGTATGGCTATTTTACTAGTATTTATGCAACTGATGTAGCACACTTTGTATACATAGCTAGGGATGGTCAATGAGATGTAAATAATTTTGAGTTGATGCAGGATTATCTAAATTTTGCATGCAAATGTATGCAGCTTGAAAATTGAACAATCAAATTTTACCTCAGCAGGATTTGATTGGTTAATTTTCAAGCTGCATCCATTTGCATACAAAATTTGCATAATGCTGCATCAACTTGAAATTATTTGCATTTCACTGACCATCCCTATACAACTCACATTATTGAAGTATCATGAGTTGTGCTACATAAGCAAAGAAAGATACGCTAGTTGTGTAATTTGCCGCCATTTAGTGAAACCAAAAGTCACAAGTAACTTGTATAGATAAAGGTGTTTATACACGAATCCTATGTAGAACTTTATTTTTTATATTTTCTATGTAAGACTTAATAACCTTGGTGCTATGAACCTGAGTCTCTCAGCAGTCTGGTAAAGCAGAACTGAAGCAAGATTCCTCCCGATAAGAGATAATGAACCTTGTAAGTGATGGTATAAAAATTACTGACAACAGGGAAGAGATAAAAGTTCAATAAATCCTCATAACAACCAGAAAGGATGAATTTAATCTTCAAACTAGAGTTTTAAACTTTGGAGGCAAAATAAGAATATGAGAACCCATGATAGTCCAGGGTTTTTTCTACACTATACATTTTTGTCATCATAAGTTTATTTTAACTTTACCTCAATTTGTGCGCATATAAAATAAAAACCAGTGGGGTATATTCAGCTGATAAAAAGTGTGTGTGTGTGTGTGTGTGTAAAGGGGGGGGGGGGTGAGGTGTCACCCTAAACCCCCAAAAAAACACCGGAAAAGGGAGCCCAAATGGTGCAGTACATCACACTCAATAGATGAAATAATAAATAGTATACAGAGGGTACTCACAAAGGGAGGTTGCAATGGAGCAACATACCTCTGCAGGCAGGTGAAGGTCAATAAACCCAACTCCACTCGAGGGTCCCAGTCAGCCAGAAATGGTCGCACCTTTCAAGGAAAAAAGTGTCCTAGAGACCTGTAGATGGGGTCCAAGGGTATCCCCTACCCTGAGACGGGGTGGTATTAAATGCACAAACAGGATGAAAAGCCACCCAAAGGATAATACAATTAATTAAAATCTATAAAACTTCCTCAGGCCAAATCAAGTGCCTAGAATTGTTAGCAAAAAAAAGTGCTAAACTTTTATTCTACAGAGCGTTTTAGTGCTTTTTATGTTAACAATTCTAGGCACTTGATGTGGGCGGAGACCCACGAAACGCATTGCCAATGCTATTAAACATTATTCATTTATATATGAATTTGTCTTCATTGAGGTAAGCCACCTAAAACCTTATTTATTTTAGAGAATGTAATTCATTTTATTATCAACTAGCTGATTGCCCGGCGTTGCCCGGGTATGTATTTGGCTGGTGTTGGCTCCGCCTACTTTTTCTAACCCTAACACACAATTACTCACTGACCAAGTTTGTGAGCTTTGTGGTCTTTGGTATCAATAATCTGCATTGAAATGAAACAAATCTGATAGGCTGTGTGAGGCTCCACCCACTTTTGTGAATTTGAACCCCAGTCACCCATTAACCAACTGTAAGGTTTGAGGCCTGTGCCATTAACAGTTCAAGAATGGTAGCAATTAAATATTCCCCTTGAAAAGCAACAGGTGACGTTTGATTCACTTTTTTAGGCTCCACCCACTTTTATGAATATCAATCCCAGTCACCCAGTGACCAACTGTGCAAAGTTTAAAAACCCTGCCATTAACAGTGTAAGAATGGCTGCAGTTTACATTTTCCCAGTGAAATTTGTATTTGTCTCCACCCACTGATGACCCGGCGTTGCCCGGGTATGTATTTGACTGGTGTTGGCTCTGCCCACTTTCTAACACTAACACACAAACACTCAATGACCAAGTTTGTGAGCTTTGGGGTCCTTGGCATCCATAATTTGTATATTCCCATAGAAATTAAACAAATCAGATTGGCTGTTTGAGGCTTCACCCCTCTCCAGCATTTGGACCCCAGTTACCCAATGACCAACTGTAGCAGGTTTGAGGCATCTGCCATTAACAGTGTAAAAATGGCAGCAATTGAAATATTCCCCTTGAAAATCAACAGGTGAATTTTGATAGCCTATTATAGGCTCTACCCACTTCCCTGAATATTAATCTCAGTCACCCAGTGAGCATCTGGGCAAAGTTTGGGAACCCTTCCATAAACAGTGTAAGAAGGACTGCAGTCTACATTTTCCCAGTGAAATTTGTTTTTGGCTCCGCCCACTTTTTGTAACCTGGACTCTCAGTCACCCAATGACCAAGTTTGTGAGCTTTGGGGTCCTTGGCATCAATAATTTGTATATTCCCATAGAAATTAAACAAATCAGATTGGCTGTTTGAGGCTTCACCTCCTCTCCAGCATTTGAACCCCAGTCACCCAATGATCAACTGTAGCAGGTTTGAGGCATCTGCTATTACCAGTGTAAAAATGGCAGCAATGCAAATATTCCACTTGAAAATCAACAGGTGAATTTTAATTGGCTATTATAGGCTCCACCCACTTCCCTGAATATTAATCTCAGTCACTCAGTGACCATCTGGGCAAAGTTTGGGAACCCTGCCATAAACAGTGTAAGAATGGCTGCAGTTTACAGTGAAATTAGTTTTTGGCTCCGCCCACTTTTTGTAACCTGGACACAAAGTCACTACTCAATGCCCAAGTTTGTGAGTTTTGGGGTCCTTGGCATCAATAATTTGTATTTTGCCAGGAAATGAAACAAATCTGATTCACTGTTTGTGGTTCTGTCCCCTTTTCTGAATTTGAACCCCAGTGACCCAATGACCAACTGTACCAGGTCTGAGGCTTGTGCCATTAACAGTGCAAGAATGGCAGCAATTTTAATATTCTCCTTGAAAAGTGACATGCGATTTTTAGGCTCCACCCACTTTTCTGAACATTAATCCCAGTCACTCAGCAACCAGCTATGCTAAGTTTGAGAACCCTGCCATTAACAGTGAAGAAGGGCTGCAGTTTACAATTTCCCAGATAAATCTGTTTTTAACTCCACCCACATTTTGTAAGCTTGACACACAGTCACTACTCAATGACCAAGTTTGTGAGCTTTTGGGTTCCTGGCATCAAAATTGTGCTAATGGAAGCAGTTTATCCAGCAAAGAAATCTGGCTGTTTTTAGCTCCACCCCCTTTACTGAATTTGAACCTCATACACTTAAAGAGAAACTCCAACCAAGAATTGAACTTTATCCCAATCAGTAGCTGATACCCCCTTTTACATGAGAAATAGAATGATTTTCACAAACAGACCATCAGGGGGCGCTGTGTGACTGATTTTGTGCTGAAACCCCTCCCACAAGAAGCTCTGAATACCGCGGTACTCCTGGCAAACTGCCACAATGGCAGGAAATGGCTGTTTACAGCTGTCTGTAACAGTCAGAACAGCTAGAAACTGCTACATAACCTGCCCACAGTAACAATGTCACCATGTAATAAATGTCAGAATGTGAATCTGGGAGAGGAAAGATTTTACAATGAGCAAACACTGACTAAATCATTTATACATAATTATGGTAAAAATGAAGCACTTTTTTTATTACATTATTTTCACTGGAGTTCCTCTTTAACGACCGACTGTAGCAGGTTTGAGGCCTCTGCTATTAACAGTTTGAGAATGGCTGCAGTTTCAATATTCCCCTTGAAAATTAATAGGTGAATTTTGATTGGCTCTTGTAGGCTCCACCTACTTTTCCAAATATTAATCCTAGTCACCCAGTGACCAACTGTGTGAAGTTTGAGAACCCTGTCATTAACAGTGTAAGAAAAGCTGCAGTTTACATTTCCCCATGTAAAAAGTTAGTTGTTTTTGGCTCCGCCCACTATTTCTAATCTTGACATACAGTCACTTAATGACCAAGTTTATGAGCTTTGGGGTCTTTGGCATCAATAAGTTGCATTTTACCATTGAAATTAAACAAATCTGATTGGCTGTTTTTGGCCCGCTCCTTTCAGAATTTAAACCCCAGTCTCCCAGTGACTGACTGTAGCAGATTTTAGGCCTCTGCCATTAAGAGTGCATGAATGGCAGCAATGTAAAAATTCCCCTTGAAAATAAAAAGGTGAATTTTGATTGGCTGCTGTAGGCTCCACCCACTTTTCTGAATATTAGTCCCAGTCACCCAGTGGCCAACTGTGTCACGTTTGAGAACCCTGCCAATAACAGAATGGCTGAAATCAATCTAACAAATCTGATTGGCTGTTTGTGGCTCCACCCCTTTAGTGAATTTGGACCCCAGTCACCCAATGACTGACTGTATCAGGTTTGAGGCCTCTGCCACTAACAGTGTAAGAATGGTAGCAATGTGAATATTCCTCTTGAAAATCAATAGGTACATTTTGATTGGCTGTTGTAGGCTCCACCCACATTTCTGAATATTCATCCCAGTCACCCAGTGGCCAATTGTGTCAAGTTTGGGAACCCTGCAATGTAGAAAATGAAGTTGTTGGCACCGCCCACTTTTTCTAACCTTGAGATACAGTCACTCAATTATCAAGTTTATCAGCTTTGGGGTCCTTGGTATCAATACTTTGTATATTCCCATTGAAAAATAAACAAATCTGGCTGTTTTTGGCTCCGCCCCCTTCCTGAATTTGGACCCTAGTCACCCAGTGACCAACTGTACCAGGTTTGAGGCATCTGCTTTTACCAGTATAAGAGAATGGTAGCAGATGAAATTTCCCTTTGAAAACCAAAAGGTGAATTTTTATTGGCTGTTGTAGGCTCCACCCACCTTCCAAAATCTTAATCTGTCACCCAATGACCAACTGTGCAAAGTTTGAGAACCCTGCCATTAACGGTGTAAGAATGGCTGTAGTTATATTTTCCCAGTAAAAGTTGTTTTGGCTCCGCCCACTTTTTGTAACCTTGACACAGAGTCACTCAATGACCAAGTTTGTGAGCTGTCAGGTTCCTGGCATCAAAAATGTGTGAATGGAAGCAGTTTACCACCAAGGAAATCTGATTGGCTGTATGTGGCCCCGCACCTTTAGTGAATTTGGACCCCAGTCACCCAATGACCGACTGTAGCAAGTTTGAAGCCTCTGCCATTAAAAGTGTGAGAATAGCAGCAGTTTAAATATTCCCCTTGAAAATCAATAGGTGAATTTTGATTGGCTGTTGTAGGCTCCACCCATTTTCTTGAATTTTAATCACATTCACCCAGTGACCAACTGTGGCAAGTTTGAGAACCCTGCGATTAACAGTCTAAGAATGGCTGCAGTTTACATTTTCCCATTTAAAATGAACGGCTGAAATTTGATTGGCTGTTTTATGCTCCGCCCACTTTTCCTGGATTTGTAATCTCGGTCACCAAGTGACCAACTGTGCCAAGTGTGGGGACTCTGGCTTGATTACTGGCAGAATGGCAGCCTTTTACATTTTTTCCATTGACTTGAATGGGTGGAATCTGATTTGCTGTTTGTAGCTCCGCCCAGGTGTGCAGGGGAGACCCGAGACCCCCAGAACATATCATCCCAGGTAGTAAGGGATCTGTGTACCAAGTTTCATTCAAATCGGTCAAGCCGTTTTCGCGTGATCGCGGCACATACACACACACATACACACACACATACATACATACATCCGATTTTATATATATAGATTTGGTGTCTTTTCATCCTGTTTCAGCTGATGTTGGTAAATCTGCTCAGAGAAGGCAGGGCAATTTTACCGGTACTACCGATAGTGAAATAGTGGGCATTGTGCTAATAGCAAAACCTGCATTAACTAGGTTATGCAAACCTTACCAGGGAACCACAAATGGCACTATTGAGTATGTCTTGAAAGGCTTCAATTAGTGTTGGGCGAACAGTGTTCGCCACTGTTCGGGTTCTGCAGAACATCACCCTGTTCGGGTGATGTTCGAGTTCGGCCGAACACCTGATGGTGTTCGGCCAAACCGTTCGGCCACATGGCCGAACGTTCCCCGAACGTTCGGCTAGCGCTGTGATTGGCCGAACGGGTCACGTGGTTCGGACCCGAAGACGCTCTGATTGGCCGAACTGTCACGTGGTTCGGGTAAATAAATACCCGAACCACGTCATATTTCCGCCATTTGTCTGTGGGTTTAGCTTTGGGTAGGCAGGCAGGGTAGTTCGCGCTCCAGCCACGCTAGCCAGGGTCCCCCCAGTCATTGTGTCGCTGCTGGGAATAGTAGTACACCGCTCGCTCAGCCACACTATATAGCATTCTGTTTACTGTTCTGTGTCTGCTGGGAATAGTAGTACACCGCTCGCTCAGCCACACTATATAGCATTCTGTTTACTGCCACTCTGTGTCTGCTGGGAATAGTAGTACACCGCTCGCTCAGCCACACTATATAGCATTCTGTTTACTGTTCTGTGTCTGCTGGAAATAGTAGTACACCGCTCGCTCAGCCACACTATATAGCATTCTGTTTACTGTTCTGTGTCTGCTGGAAATAGTAGTACACTGCTCGCTCAGCCACACTATATAGCATTCTGTTTACTGCCACTCTGTGTCTGCTGGGAATAGTAGTACACCGCTCGCTCAGCCACACTATATAGCATTCTGTTTACTGCCACTCTGTGTCTGCTGGGAATAGTAGTACACCGCTCGCTCAGCCACACTATATAGCATTCTGTTTACTGCCACTCTGTGTCTGCTGGGAATAGTAGTACACCGCTCGCTCAGCCACACTATATAGCATTCTGTTTACTGTTCTGTGTCTGCTGGGAATAGTAGTACACCGCTCGCTCAGCCACACTATCTATATAGCATTCTGTTTACTGTTCTGTGTCTGCTGGGAATAGTAGTACACCGCTCGCTCAGCCACACTATATAGCATTCTGTTTACTGCCACTCTGTGTCTCCTGGGAATAGTAGTACACCGCTCGCTCAGCCACACTATATAGCATTCTGTTTACTGCCACTCTGTGTCTGCTGGGAATAGTAGTACACCGCTCGCTCAGCCACACTATATAGCATTCTGTTTACTGTTCTGTGTCTGCTGGGAATAGTAGTACACCGCTCGCTCAGCCACACTATATATATAGCATTCTGTTTACTGTTCTGTGTCTGCTGGGAATAGTAGTACACCGCTCGCTCAGCCACACTATATAGCATTCTGTTTACTGCCACTCTGTGTCTGCTGGGAATAGTAGTACACCGCACGCTCAGCCACACTATATAGCATTCTGTTTACTGCCACTCTGTGTACCTCGCTCAGCCACACTATATAGCATTCTGTTTACTGCCACTCTGTGTCTGCTGGGAATAGTAGTACACCGCTCACCCGCCACTGTATAGCATTGTGCTCTGTGTCGCTGCTGGGAATAGTGGTACACTGCTCACCTGCCACTGTATAGCATTGTGCTCTGTGTCGCTGCTAAGAATAGTGGTACACCGCTCACCCGCCACTGTATAGCATTGTGCTCTGTGTCGCTGCTGGGAATAGTGGTACACCGCTCACCCGCCACTGTATAGCATTGTGCTCTGTGTCGCTGCTGGGAATAGTGGTACACCGCTCACCCGCCACTGTATAGCATTGTGCTCTGTGTCGCTGCTGGGAATAGTGGTACTGTATAGCATTTCTGTACTGCCACTGTACTGCTGCCAGTCAGCGTGTACTGTAAGGATAAGTGAAATGAGGAAGAAATCCGGTGAAAGAGGAAGGGGCAAGGGAAGAGGTGTTTCCCCTGACGGTTCACGTACAGGCCACAGGGGAGCACCCAAGAAAACCCACTCAATACCGCCCATGTTGTCCAGGACAACAACCCTCACAAATCCAAAAGAACAGGACCAGATAATTACTTGAATGACCTCTCAAGCGTCCAGCAGTGGGTTAAGCAGCACCAGCACATCACGCACGAGGTCTGAGTCCTCAGCCAGTTACAAGGAGCCAGTGGGCACAAAGCTGAAACAACTGGCAGCGACACCACGCACACAACTGCCAGATAACCAGTCCGATGAATTACCTCAGGACACAATGGGGTATTCGCAGGAGCTATTCCCAGGCCAACAAACTTCCACCTTTGAAAGGTCAATGGAGGAACAGCCAGAAATGTTGTGCCCGGATTCACAACCATTTAGTGTGGGAAATGCACCGGGCACTGAAATACAAGGCGAGTCCGAGGACTTTGTAACCCAAATCCCAGAGCAAGTTGGGCAGGAGGGGTTGCAATTGCAGGAGGTCGGCCGAGAAGCTCTGGAAGACGACGTTGGAGTGAGCTGCGCAGAGGTTGTTCTGGGGAGCTCTACTCCACGGCGGCGGCCCCCCACAATGACATATGACGAGTTTGAGGAGATGGAAGAGGAGGGTATGGACAATGTGGACATAGACCCAGATTTTGTTTGTGAACATCGCCGTCGTAGCAGCAGCACAGATGAGTCTGTTGAAGAACCCACTGCTGCACGTGCACGAGTTCGCCTTGTGCCACAAGGTAGGCGGCGTGCAATTTCAGGCACCACAAGCGTGGAAGTTCAAGTGAGAGGCAAAAGAGGCGCAAACAGAAATCACCAGCAAGGCAGGTGCTCCAAAGCATGGAGGGGAATAAAGGAACAGACGGATTTGTGGCTGGCACCGCTGGACCTGAAACCGGGCATGGTTGTGTGTGATAATGGGAGTAATCTCATTCGCGCTTTAAGGTTGGCTAAGCTGACACACATCCCTTGCCTGGCGCACGTGATGAACCTAGTAGTTCAGCGGTTCCTGAGGACGTACCCAGGCGTGCCCGATCTTCTGTTGAAGGTGCGGCGAGTGGCCAAACATTGTAGAAATTCCAGTACTGCTTCGGGGGCACTCGCCAAGATGCAGGAGCGCTTCAATCTCCCCCACCATCGCTTGCTGTGTGATGTCCCTACGCGCTGGAATTCTACGCTGCACATGCTAGCCCGCTTTTGCGAGCAGAAGAGTGCAGTGGTCCAGTACATGACGGCGCAGTACTGAGGCGCATCCGGACAGCTGCCAAGCTTCTGTGGATCCGATTGGGCCAACATGTTGGACCTCTGCCAAGTCCTCCAAAATTTTGAGCAATCCACGTTGCTTGTGAGCAGTGACAACTCTTCAGTCAGCATTACCATACCACTGCTGTGTTTACTGAAGAGGTCAATGTTGAAAATCAAGGAAACAGCTGTCATGATGCAACTGGGGGAATCTGAAGGAGAAAACGATCAGCGTGATGGTACCAACATCAGGCCATCCGCCTCAGGAAACGCTGGCCCCAGCAGCAGCTATGACGAAGAAGAGGAGGAGGAACAGCTGGAGTTGGAGCAGGAATTTCCTGCCACCACTGACGAGGGCCAGAGCGGTGCACGTTGGACTTCCACAATTCAGCGCGAATGGTCAGCAGAAGCAGACCAGGAGGAAGGTGACGACTATGATGCATCACAACAACTATCACAACGCTCACAAGAGGATGATGAGGATTTTGGTAGGACTCTGGCACACATGGCTCAATTCATGCTAGACTGCATTGAGTAGTACACCGCTCGCTCAGCCACACTATATAGCATTCTGTTTACTGCCACTCTGTGTCTGCTGGGAATAGTAGTACACCGCTCGCTCAGCCACACTATATAGCATTCTGTTTACTGCCACTCTGTGTCTGCTGGGAATAGTAGTACACCGCTCGCTCAGCCACACTATATAGCATTCTGTTTACTGCCACTCTGTGTCTGCTGGGAATAGTAGTACACCGCTCGCTCAGCCACACTATATATATAGCATTCTGTTTACTGTTCTGTGTCTGCTGGGAATAGTAGTACACCGCTCGCTCAGCCACACTATATAGCATTCTGTTTACTGCCACTCTGTGTCTGCTGGGAATAGTAGTACACCGCTCACTCGCCACTGTATAGCATTGTGCTCTGAGTCGCTGCTGGGAATAGTGGTACACCGCTCACCTGCCACTGTATAGCATTGTGCTCTGTGTCGCTGCTAAGAATAGTGGTACACCGCTCACCCGCCACTGTATAGCATTGTGCTCTGTGTCGCTGCTGGGAATAGTGGTAAACCGCTCACCCGCCACTGTATAGCATTGTGCTCTGTGTCGCTGCTGGGAATAGTGGTACTGTATAGCATTTCTGTACTGCCACTGTACTGCTGCCAGTCAGCGTGTACTGTAAGGATAAGTGAAATGAGGAAGAAATCCGGTGAAAGAGGAAGGGGCAAGGGAAGAGGTGTTTCCCCTGACGGTTCACGTACAGGCCACAGGGGAGCACCCAAGAAAACCCACTCAATACCGCCCATGTTGTCCAGGACAACAACCCTCACAAATCCAAAAGAACAGGACCAGATAATTACTTGGATGACCTCTCAAGCGTCCAGCAGTGGGTTAAGCAGCACCAGCACATCACGCACGAGGTCTGAGTCCTCAGCCAGTTACAAGGAGCCAGTGGGCACAAAGCTGACACAGCCGGCAGCGACACCACCCACACAACTGCCAGATAACCAGTCCGATGAATTACCTCAGGACACAATGGGGTATTCGCAGGAGCTATTCCCAGGCCAACAAACTTCCACCTTTGAAAGGTCAATGGAGGAACAGCCAGAAATGTTGTGCCCGGATTCACAACCATTTAGTGTGGGAAATGCACCGGGCACTGAAATACAAGGCGAGTCCGAGGACTTTGTAACCCAAATCCCAGAGCAAGTTGGGCAGGAGGGGTTGCAATTGCAGGAGGTCGGCCGAGAAGCTCTGGAAGACGACGTTGGAGTGAGCTGCGCAGAGGTTGTTCTGGGGAGCTCTACTCCACGGCGGCGGCCCCCCACAATGACATATGACGAGTTTGAGGAGATGGAAGAGGAGGGTATGGACAATGTGGACATAGACCCAGATTTTGTTTGTGAACATCGCCGTCGTAGCAGCAGCACAGATGAGTCTGTTGAAGAACCCACTGCTGCACGTGCACGAGTTCGCCTTGTGCCACAAGGTAGGCGGCGCGCAATTTCAGGCACCACAAGCGTGGAAGTTCAAGTGAGAGGCAAAAGAGGCGCAAACAGAAATCGCCAGCAAGGCAGGTGCTCCAAAGTCTGGGCTTTCTTTGAAGACTGCACTGAGGATGTTACCATGGCGATTTGCAAGGTGTGCAAGACCCGCCTGAGCAGGGGGAAAAGTATTAACAACCTCTCCACCACCAGCATGAGCCGCCACATGCTATCCAAACATCCCACTCTGTGGGCAAACGCGGCAGGACAGGGTACAACCAGCAACACTGCCTCCCTTGGGTTCACCAGACTCACCACCAGACCCGCCTCAGCAGCAGCAGTAGCCCAGCCATTGCGTGGTTCACAACATTCGCAAACATCAGACGACGCTGACACTGTCACTTTCCAGAGTAGTGCTCTTGAGGTCTCCCAGTGTTCATCATCAAACACAACAACCAACAGCCCTTCAGTGTGCAGCCCTACGGTTCAGTTGTCTGTGTCGGAGATGTTTGAGCGCAAGAGGAAATTGCCAGCAAATGACCCCCGGGCCGTGGCAGTAACAGCCAGCATAGCCAAGCTTCTGGCCTGCGAAATGCTGCCATATCGAGTGGTGGAGACAAACAGCTTCAAGGGCATGATGTCAGTGGCCATCCCACGTTACGTGGTTCCCAGCCGCTACCACTTTGCGCGCTCTGCAGTGCCTGAGTTGCATGAGCACGTGGTCAGCAAAATAACCCGAAGCTTGAAGAATGCCATTGCCTGCAAGGTTCACCTCACCACTGACACCTGGACGAGTGCGTTCGGCCAGGGTCGATACATCTCCCTTACCGCGCACTGGGTGAACCTTGTGGAGCCTGGCAGCGATTCCTCACCTGCTACGGCGCGGGTGTTGCCCACGCCGCAAACAGCTGCACCGCCGTCCCTCTCACTGGATAACAACAGCAGCACCTACCTCTCTGACTCCTTCTCCTCCAACGCATCTCAAAGCTGTACCTCATCCGGAAACGCTAACCCAGCAACAGCAGCAGTAGGATCGTGGAAGCAGTGCAGCACAGCTGTTGGCATGCGTCAGCAAGCGTTGCTGAAGCTGATCTGCCTTGGGGATAAGCAGCACACAGGGGAGGAAATTTGGAGGGGAATAAAGGAACAGACGGATTTGTGGCTGGCACCCTGGACCTGAAACCGGGCATGGTTGTGTGTGATAATGGGAGTAATCTCATTCGCGCTTTAAGGTTGGCTAAGCTGACACATATCCCTTGCCTGGCGCACGTGATGAACCTAGTAGTTCAGCGGTTCCTGAGGACGTACCCAGGCGTGCCCGATCTTCTGTTGAAGGTGCGGCGAGTGGCCAAACATTGTAGAAATTCCAGTACTGCTTCGGGGGCACTCGCCAAGATGCAGGAGCGCTTCAATCTCCCCCACCATCGCTTGCTGTGTGATGTCCCTACGCGCTGGAATTCTACGCTGCACATGCTAGCCCGCTTTTGCGAGCAGAAGAGTGCAGTGGTCCAGTACATGACGGCGCAGTACCGAGGCGCATCCGGACAGCTGCCAAGCTTCTGTGGATCCGATTGGGCCAACATGTTGGACCTCTGCCAAGTCCTCCAAAATTTTGAGCAATCCACGTTGCTTGTGAGCAGTGACAACTCTTCAGTCAGCATTACCATACCACTGCTGTGTTTACTGAAGAAGTCAATGTTGAAAATCAAGGAAACAGCTGTCATGATGCAACTGGGGGAATCTGAAGGAGAAAACGATCAGCGTGATGGTACCAACATCAGGCCATCCGCCTCAGGAAACGCTGGCCCCAGCAGCAGCTATGACGAAGAAGAGGAGGAGGAACAGCTGGAGTTGGAGCAGGAATTTCCTACCACCACTGACGAGGGCCAGAGCGGTGCACGTTGGACTTCCACAATTCAGCGCGAATGGTCAGCAGAAGCAGACCAGGAGGAAGGTGACGACTATGATGCATCACAACAACTATCACAACGCTCACAAGAGGATGATGAGGATTCTGGTAGGACTCTGGCACACATGGCTCAATTCATGCTAGACTGCATTGAACGCGACCCACGCATTGTGCGCATTCTGGACAACACCAATTACTGGGTTTATACCCTTCAGTATCCACGGTACAAACACAATGTTCCAAAACTGCTCGAAGAAAGAGTCAGACAGGTCAAAATGGAAGAATACCAGCAGGCCCTTGTGGAGACTTTAGAGAGGAGATTGACATCCTCCCCCTCCTCTAGCCAGTTGTACGCCGACAGACTGACTTCCGCAAACCCAGGATGACCAGGAGGGCAGCAAACAACGCAAGCCGCAGCTAGTGCCCAAAAGGGAATGGTATCGGCAGTGTCCTTGGAGTGGGAAAATTTTCTGACACCCATGCAGCCGCAGCCCACTGAACAGCAAGCGTGCAGATCCACCTCCAACACCGATCGCCTGAAGAAGATGGTCAAGGACTACATGTCAGATGGCGTAGCTGTGTCGAACCATCCATCTGCACCCTTCAACTATTGGGTATCGAAGCTAGACACCTGGCACGAACTGGCAATGTACGCAATAGAGGTGCTGGCTTGCCCGGCAGCCAGCGTTATGTCGGAACGCTGTTTCAGTGCTGCCGGAGGCATCGTCACAGATCGGCGTATCCGCCTCTCCACAGAAAATGCAGACCATCTGACTCAAATTAAAATGAATCAATCCTGGATTGGAAACGACTACGCAACACTCCAGGACCCCAACCAAGTAACATGACCAATGAACATCTGGGATGGTTTAGCGTTTCCGGTCCCTGTTTATTGAACCTCTCATCTTTATTACATTTATGACTGCATGGCGGCAAAAAGCATTGCTGCTATATCCGCACGCTTTTTGTCCTCATGCAAGGCCGGCGTTGTTGTGTCTCAAAAAGCATGGCCTTCTCCTCCTGCGCCTGCTCCTGTTCCACGTGTGCTGCTGCTGCTGCGTTAGCGTTGCCGGTCCCTGTTTATGGAACCTCTCATCTTTATTACATTTATGACTGCATGGCGATAAAAAGCATGCTATCCGCACGCTTCTTGTCCTCATGCAAGGCCTGGGTTGTTGTGTCTCACAAAGCGTGGCCTTCTCCTCCTGCGCCTCCTCCTGTACCATCACGTCTGCTGCTGCTGGGTTAGTGTTGCCGCCCGGTCCCTGTTTATTGAACCTCTTATCTTTATTACATTTATGACTGCATGCATGGCGGTACAAAGCATGCTATCCGCACGCTTTTTGTCCTCATGCAAGGCCTGGGTTGTTGTGTCTCACAAAGCGTGGCCTTCTCCTCCTGCGCCTCCTCCTGTGCCATCACATCTGCTGCTGCTGGGTTAGCGTTGCCGCCCGGTCCCTGTTTATTGAACCTCTTATCTTTATTACATTTATGACTGCATGCATGCATGGCGGTACAAAGCATGCTATCCGCACGCTTTTTGTCCTCATGCAAGGCCTGGGTTGTTGTGTCTCACAAAGCGTGGCCTTCTCCTCCTGCGCCTCCTCCTGTTCCATCACGTTTGCTGCTGCTGGTGCTGGGTTAGCGTTACCGGTCCCTTTTCCTGGAACCTCTTCTCTGTATTACACTTATGACTGCATGGCGACAAAAAGCATGTTACCTGTGCAAAGAAACATGACATTCTCCACATTTAAAAGACAGTTTTTCCTTTGAAACTTTACAATCAATTTTCTCAAAAACTATAAGCTCTTTTGCAAATATTTTTTTCCCCTTGTACCCACTCCCAAGGTGCACATACCCTGCAAATTTGGGGTATGTAGCATGTAAGAAAGCTTTACAAAGCACGAAAGTTCGGGTCCCCATTGACTTCCATTATGTTCGGGGTTCGGCGCGAACACCCGAACATCGCGGCGATGTTCGGCGAACGTTCGCGAACCCGAACATCTAGGTGTTCGCCCAACACTAGCTTCAATGCAGATATTCTTTGGATTTTCATGAAAATTTTGATGTCTGCCATAAAAATGATTATGTAGAAAATAATCTGTCAAACCTGTAGAATGAATTAATTTCTGCCAAAATTGGGCAACAGAGTTTGGAGGAACTTTGTGAAGAACATTTAATTGTCATCTTAGAAAGAATAATGCAACTATATTCATAATCAGAACAGAAGTTATATCTACCAAAGGTGGTTATTTTGAAGAGTCAAATGATTTGTATGCATTTAGGTTCATGCATGGATTCCATGTTTTTTTTCCCTTGTTTTTTTGTTTTTTTCTGCAAATGTTTATTTATTCTAAGTTTTTATTTCAGATTATGATGAGACATTGATCATTTATTTTTCCATGTTATCCAAAATGATTCTCTGTATTGTGTGCATTGTACTTCCAGTTGGTAAGCATGCTTTTGCAAAACCAATGCAAACGCACCATCTGCTGTTCAGAAGAGGTGAACATGTAGAAGTGGTGATTTGGCAAGAAGACAAGGGCCACCATGCAATTAGCTTTTTCTCCTGAGTTTTCACCTAGGTGATATTTTCACAACGTGTCAAACATTGCCAGTTATGCCACCAGCAAGCAAGAAAGTAAGAAAGTATTCAGAATAATTTTATAGTACTTTTTCTTTTACAAAAGTTTTATTAATGGAGGTTAAGTTAGTCAGTACAAGTATGCAATTTTGGCATAGATAAAACAGTAGTAGTGTTTGTACAAAAGAGTATCAGTAAAGTCATTAACCTGCTGGGCGGTCTGGACGAGCTCAGCTCGTCCAGTACCGCCGGAGCCTGCCGCTCAGGCCCTGCTGGGCCGATTTGGCTCAAATAAAGTGCAGCACACGCAGCCGGCACTTTGCCAGCCGCGTGTGCTGCCTGATCGCCGCCGCTCTGCGGCGATCCGCCACGAGCAGCGGCGAAAGAGGGTCCCCCCAGCCGCCTGAGCCCAGCGTAGCCGGAACAAAAAGTTCCGGCCAGCGCTAAGGGCTGGATCGGAGGCGGCTGACGTCAGGACGTCGGCTGACGTCGATGACGTCACTCCGCTCGTCGCTATGGCGACGATATAAGCAAAACAAGGAAGGCCGCTCATTGCGGCCTTCCTTGTTTATTCTGGGCGCCGGAGGCGATCGGAAGAACGCCTCCGGAGCGCCCTCTAGTGGGCTTTCATGCAGCCAACTTTCAGTTGGCTGCATGAAATAGTTTTTTTTTTATTCAAAAAAAACCCTCCCGCAGCCTGCCTGGCGATCTTAATAGAACGCCAGGCAGGTTAACAAACAACTGTATTGTGAGTTTACGAGAGCATATATGGTAACATAAGCTGTATCGAAATTTAACCTATTAAGCATGAAAGTGAAGGATGAAAATTGAGCACGTCCTCATCAGATGCAATGTCGAATGGATATTTTAAGCATCTGTAAACATTTTAGAAACGGACCAGTCGTCCCAGTGATAATGAAATTTGGGCAAGGTATGGTGTAATGTATGATAAATGAGGTCCATAGTCCTAATATCTTCAACTCTAGATATGACTTGGTTAAATGGGGTATCAGACCCTTTCCAGTTTCTGGCTACCATCCAGAGAACTGAGCAAATAAATACATTGTAAACTCTTTTCCATTTACGGGGGATTTCAGAGTTAGGGGCAAAAAGTAAAGCTTGAGAAGGTGTTAGCGTGATCTCTTTTTCTATAAGGGCTCGCAGTCCAGTCCTGAGTTTATCCCATACAACCATGATTACAGGGCAATTCCAAAATATGTGCAATATGGAACCTTCTGCTTGGCATCCCCGAAAGCAGAGTGGGGAGATGGATGGAAAGATTTTATTAAGCTTAAGTGGGGTTCTGTACCACCTGGTGGCAACTTTCAAAGCAGTATCTTTGATTGCTTGAGTTTTAGTGGCTATTTGGAGATTCTCCCAAATTTTTACCCAGTCTTGGGGTTCAAGTGTGATTTGGAGTTCTGTTTCCCACTCAAGCATATATTTTGTTTTGGTGTCTATATCTTGAGTGATTAAATGGGAATAGATCCGAGAGATAACTCCCGCAGGCTGAGTGTGAGTAAGGAACAAACTTTCATAGAAGGTGCGGTTTGTGAGACCTTCAGGACTGGAGGCTTGGGTAAAGAAGTGACGTATTTGTGTATATGTGAAATATTGGGACCATGGTAGCTCTTTCGTAAACCTTAACATTTCAAAAGAAACAAATTTACCCCCGATCCAGAATCGGTTTGAATAAGTGATTCCATTGTTGATCCACCAAGAAAAAGAAGAACTATCTCTAAATGCAGGAGCAAAATTGGGGTGTCCAATAAGGGATAATCTAGGAGGTTTGGGTGAGCATAGTTTAAGTTTGTACCTGTAGGTGTACCAGAGAGCAAGATTTTCGTGCACTATAAGATTTTTGCTTTTGAATTCTTTCAGGTGAGAGATCTCCAGATATGGGATAGAGGTGATATTAAAAGGTAGTATTGATTCTTTTTCAAAATTCACCCAGAGATTTGTGGACTGGTCATCAAACCAGGAGAGGGATTGTGCAAATCTAGTTGAGAGTAGATATAACCATAGATTTGGTGCTCCCACGCCTCCATCTGAAGTTTTACGGTATAGATAAATGTTCTTAAAGAGAATCTGTATTGTTAAAATCGCACAAAACTAAACATACCAGTGCGTTAGGGGACATCTCCCATTACCCTCTGTCACAATTTCACCGCTCCTCGCCGCATTAAAAGTGGTTAAAAACAGTTTTAAAAAGTTTGTTTATAAACAAACAAAATGGCCACCAAAACAGGAAGTAGGTTGATGTACAGTATGTCCACACATAGAAAATACATTCATACACAAGCAGGCTGTATACATCCTTCCTTTTGTATCTCAAGAGATCATTATACACAGGCAGTGTGCATAGAGGGGCCAGGAGGGGGGAGATGCATTACAGAACCACAACACTGAAGAACTTGGCAGCCTTCCAGACACAGGCTGACAAGTCTGACAAGAGAGGGATAAGTTGATTTATTACAGAGATGGTGATAGTAGAACGTGCTGCAGTAAGCCAGAACACATTAGAATAGATTTTGGAACTTGTAGGATGATAAAAAACAGGATGCAATTTTTGTTACGGAGTCTCTTTAAAGCGGGCTGGTTTACCTGTCCAAATGTATTTATTAATCAACTTCTGGAACTTATTTATAAGAGTGCGACCAGGATTTAAAGGTAAGGCTCTCATTAAGTAAAGTAACCTGGGTAGGATGACCATTTTAATGGCAGTGATTTTGCCTAACCATGGTATTTTATACGAATTCCAGTCGTTGAGGGTATTCTGCACAGATCTATATAATGGCAGATAGTTTGCGTTGACCAGGCGGGTATAGTCAGAAGTGAGCTTAATGCCCAGATATGACAATTCAGTAGACACCCATTTGAATTCAAAGTTGGCCTGATAAAGTTTGATTACTTTAGGGGGGAGATTCACTGCCATTGCTTGTGATTTGTGCACATTTACCTCAAGGCCTGATATTCTGCCAAAATGTTCCAACAGTTGGAAAAGTGTTGGCATAGAGGTGATAGGTTGTGTTAAAAATAACAGAGCATCATCTGCGTAAAAAATTGCTTTATGTTCTTGATTAGCATGAAGATAACCTTTAATATCAGAGTTGTTCTGGATGGCAAGTGATAATGGCTCTATAGCCAGTGAAAATAAGAGGGGGGAGAGAGGGCAGCCTTGCCTAGTCCCTCGCTTAATTGATAGCGGTGTAGATAAAATTCCTGGGATCCTTAGTTTAGCTTGTGGGTTGTTATAAAGAGCTAAGATTGCATTGACTTTATAGTACTTTTTCACGTACATTTTAGTACTTTTTTAATTGTAAGCTGCTGAAAAATGATCTCCTGTTGAAAAATGATCTTCTAGGAGAAAAATCAGGAGAAAAGGTTAGTTGCATATGGGCCAAGATATAAAATGTAATACCTTCTCCTTCTCCTTGATGGCTTGATCCAATTTCTCACTCATCAGTTTTCTTTCTTCTACCATCTGCTTTTCCAACTCGCTAAGGGTCTTCATGAGAATGGCCTTTGTTTCCTCCAACTTCCAAGTTTCTTCAGCCTCTTTCTGTTCTTGGATTTTTGCTTCCATATCCTTATTTCTTTTCCTAATTTCTTCCTCTAAAAAAAGGGGAGGGGAGCAGTATAAATGATATTACTATTCTTTATTATTTATTGTATTTATAAAGTGCCAACATATTAAGTAGCGCTGTGCAATAGATAAGGATACATACAATGTAAACAAGGGGTGATAGACAGAGAGGTAGCAAATGGTTATACACCATAGCACAAGGTTATCCATCCAATGGGGATATAAGATGCATGATCATGTGATTTTATAGAGACCCAACAATGCAAGCCTGAGTTAGTCCATGGGAAGTGGATGTGTAGGGTGATCAAAAAGCACCCTAAAGTGAAAAAAGAACAGAGACAATGGGAGCCCCAATGGTGTAGTAGGTAACAACAATGTGTAGGATAACGTAATAAATGGTGGTACTCACAAAAGAGGGTTGCAATTGGGCAACCAATCACTGAAGGCAGGTGGAGATGAACAAACCTGACTCCACTCGCGTGTCCAGATGAACTTGGTCACTTTCTAGGTAAAAGATTCCAGATGGTTGTAGAAGTGTAGAAGCTACTTCTAAGTAGCCTCCCTGGTGGTAATGACGAGGCTGACTCGTTGTTAAAAAACTTGCTACAGTCAGTATAGACAAAATAGGTTCGTCCACACTGAAAACTGGCCTGGGAAGAGTTATAATGGTGTATGTGCACCTAAAGAAGTTTAAGGGGCGTTTGTTGAACAGCAAAAAGGATACGCACCAATAAAGGGAATAAAATAGATTCAAACCCTATCCACAGAATCTTGCTGCTATCTCACCACATTGGAGTACCCCTATCTCCAAACTTCAATCAAACCATCTATATAGAAAATTGTGAGAAGCTCCAAAGATTACCATAAAAAGAACACCTTTTATTTATCAATTGTTGCTAGATATTACAATACAAAACCTTGGGGTTTTGTGCAAAACCTTGGGGTGATCCTGGATGGAAATCTAAAACTCAGACAGCAGGTATCAGCTGTAAATCTTCCTTCTTCCATCTAAAAACTATAGCGAGAATCAAACACCTTATCCCAGCTGAAGACCTACCTGCCCCGGTTCATGCATTTGTATCCTCCCGCCTAGACTACTGCAATGCCCTGTTCATCAGATCTACAGATAAGGTTCTGCACACCTTACAACTAGTACAGAATGCTGCAGCCAGACTCCTAGCCAATGTCCCCCGCAGCTCACACATCTCCCCAGTACTGCAATGCCCCCCCACAGCTCACACATCCCCCCAGTACTGTAAACTCTTCACTGGTTGCCAGTAAAATGGAAAATCCATTTTAAGTTCTGCCTGCTGACATTCAAGGCTCTAAACCACATGGAACTTTATGCCCCACCACGCACCCTCCATTCTGCCAACAAGATGGATCTGGTTATTCCCAGGACACACTTAACATTTGGTGCTCGGGCCTTTTCCTATGCAGCCCATACTCTATGGAACTCACTTCCACAATCAGTGCGAGAGGCTCCTTCTCTGGACAGCTTTAAAAAAAGGCTAAAAACCCACCCCTTTTCCCGAGCCTTTGAGACTGCATAATGCAGGGTCACAGCACTTTGAGTCCCCAGGGAGAAAAGCGCTATAAAAATATTATTGTTGTTATTGTTATTTGAGGAGGATTTTTATATTTGTGATTAAAAAGTTTATTTTAGAAATTTTAATTAAAATTGTTGACATCATTTTGTTTTGAAACTTTTATTGTACTCAAAACGCATATTAGACCCCCTGCTTGATGGATTTTAGTAAGTTGCAAGCAAAAATTCCACAAAAAATAATTGAACAACTTTTTGCACAGAAATCCTGCAGAAATTGAATGCTAGGGAGGTTAAAAAAATAAACGACTTTTAACAATAACAATAACATTTGTATTATGCTTTTCTCCGATAGGACTCAAAGCACTTAGACTCTCTCAGTCAGATTCAGTAATTGGAAGTAGGATGAAGTGTTAACACAACAAAATTATATTTCTGCAAATGCCAAACTAAACAGGTGGGCTTTCAGTCTGGATTTAAATACGTCCAGAGATGGAGCTGTCCTGATCTGTTGAGATAAGGAGTACCATAATGTAGGAGCGGCATGATAGAAGACAGAAGTTTTCAGGTGGACTCTGGGTATGAGTGCTACACAGCTGCAACATTTCTTGCAAGTATCCAGGGCCCAGATTATGAAGTGACTTAAATGTCAGTTGTTGTGTTTTTATTTCATTTAACCCGTTGTGGAAATGGGTAAGGGGTACTTTGTACCCCTATACTCATTTCTCCAGGGAGGGAGGCGTGCATCTGGGGGTCCCCTTCTTAAAGGGGAATACCAGATGCCACCATGAACTTCCTCCCCATGCATCGGTAGCCCCCTCTTGCTCCTGGGGCACAGGAGGTAAGGAAGAGCTCCTTGTCCATGAATTGGACAAGGGCTCCAGAGGAGAGGGGAAGGCTTTGCTGCCCCTCTCTCCCAAAGCCCCCCCCCCATACCATGAACCATGCGGGCTGGTATAGCTCAGGGTGTTAAGCCACACTCGGCTGGGGCTCCGCATTCTGGCTATCTCAGCCTGCATGGGGGACGAGGGGTTAAAGAGGCTTGGTAGGGGGACCCCGCATCATTTTTCTTTTGATATATGTAAATTTACACTACCGTTAGGTTTGCTACTATATCTGTCATTTACCACATTTAAATGTATTATTTTTTCCTATGAAACTTTAAAATCAATTTTCTCAAAACCTATAAGGTCTTTTTGAAAAAAAAAAATCCTATTGTACCCACTGCCCCCCTCCACATACCCTGAAAATTTGGTATCTTTAACATATAAGGGGGCTTTGCTATTAACTGGTAAAGTTGGTGGCCGCTTGCCTTCCAGTAAAGTCTATGGGAAAACTGTGATTGCAAATTTAAACTAAAAACATTTTTTGGGTTAGATGCAAATTTCGAGCACCCCTTTTTTTTGCTGCAAACTATTTTCAGCAGAACAGTTTGGCCCATCTCTAATAATAAGATGATGAAGAATGGCCCCTAGTGGGCCCCTCTGATCCAAGGGCCCCAGTGTAGTCACAACCTCTGCACCCCCTATTGCCATGCCACTGATCACTGGCGTAACACTAGGGCCTGCAGCCCCTGCTCCCGTTGGGGGGCCCGCCCCGCCCCCCCCCCCCCCGGGCCCGCTCGGGGCCATTTTGGGGGCTGGAGGGGTCGCAGCATGAGGGGAAAGCCGTGGCCACAGTCAGTGGGGAGGGGAGACGTTCCCCCCCCTCCCTCAGCTCGGGGCTCTCCACTTAAAGAAGTGTCCGTGGGCAGTGGCGAGCAGCGGCGGGCAGCAAACAGATACATACCTTCTGTGCGCTCCAGCCTGCGTTCCTCTCGCTAGCCTCTGACGCAACTTCCGGTATAAAAGGAAGTCGCATCAGAGGCTAGCGAGAGGAACGCAGGCTGGAGCGCACAGAAGGTATGTATCATTTTGCTGCTCGCCACTGTTCGCCACTGCCCACGGACACTTCTTTAAGCTGGAGGGGAGCGCAGAGGGGAGAGCCCCGAGGTGAGGGAGGGGGGGAACATCCCCCCTCCCCACCGACTGTGGCCACGGCTTTCCCCTCATGCTGTGACCCCTCCAGCCCCCCAAAACGGCCCCGAGCGGGCCCCAGGGGGGGCGCTCTGAAATTCTGCAGGGGGGCTACTGCAGAGGCAGGGCCCTAGTTACGCCCCTGCCACTGATCAGAATAAAAGCATACATTTTTAATTAGATCCAGGCCAGATTTGATGATGATCTCATGTGCCATTCAATAATTATACAATGTCTTTGTAAATCAAATGCCATATTTGTTTTGGCCCTTAACATAGTTTTTTTTTTTTTTTTTTTTTTTTACGTGGCGTCATTGTTTTCAATCCCAACACTAAAATGGCTGAGAAAAACAACTCCAATGGAAAATATGAAAATTTTACAATATCCTGCAAACATCAAGCGAATGGGCAGGAATTTTCCTGATTATATCCTGGGATACATGCAAAAAGGGTGCACATGCACAAACAGTTGGGTGCCCAGAAATAGGCAACAGTAGAATGTTGATAACTTTACCAATATTCTATTCTTTTACAGTGCTAATATCCATGGCTGGATTTCAGGCAAGGCCTCAAAGGCCATGGCCTAGGGCACCAGGAAAGCAAGGGGCGGGCTGTGGGCAGCAGGGTGGCAGAAGCAGTTAGCCTGCCAAACATTTGTCCTGCTTCACAGAGTTTGCACAACAGAGGTGAGCAGCTACCGACAGCCAGAACTGGCTCTCGGGGGATGAAGGGGCAGCGAACAGCCACTTACAGTGATCTATGAGCTGCCTGTCACTCACCGAATGTGCTGCTTCCCAAAGAGCTTACAATCTAATCCCTGCCATCATGTCACTAAATGTTCTCAGAGACTCAGAGGCGCTTATAATGTAATCCCTGCCATCACTTCACTAACTGTCCTCAGAGGAGACTACAGTCTAATCCCTGCTTTGTTTGGGGGGCGAGGGGGGGCTGGGGATAGTGGGTCTTAGGCGGTAAAAAGTACAAATCTGGCCCTGATTAGTGATGGGCGAACATTTCCCGAACACTTACTGTTCGGGTTCGGGTGACGTCATTGAGCGCGGCTGCCCCCTCCCGCCACCAGGGGGTGCCGGTCCTCCCGAGAGCCGGCCGGCCCCTCCACAAGCCCCCCCCGCGCCCGCTGTATCATGGCGCGGGGGGGGCTTGTGGAGGGGCCGGCCGGCTCTCGGGAGGACCGGCACCCCCTGGTGGCGGGAGGGGGCAGCCGCGCTCAATGACGTCACCCGAACCCGAACAGTAAGTGTTCGGGAAATGTTCGCCCATCACTAGCCCTGATAATAATAAAATGTCAGTAAATTATACTGATATTTTACTGCAAATGTCAATTTGTTAATGTAAATAAAAATTAAGACAAGATTATAATTTTTAGATCACCAGTTTTATCACAATGGTTTTCCAAGTTGAAAAGATAAAAGCATACATTGAAAAAAGCCACAAGTTTAAAAGGGTGCAGGATAGTGGAAATACAATATCGGTAGAGTTACCAATATTCTACTACAATAATATAGTAAAATATTGGTAATATTTACTGATATTTGTAACGATCGGTGGGCGCAGAGAGTATCTGATTACCGGTGATCTGCAGTATCACCGGAAATACAGATATATACCAGATTATAAGTGATCTGCAGTCTCACCGATAATCCGATATACAAACTAACCTCTGTACACCCGAGTAGAGCGTAGTGTTTGGTGTAACAGTAATACAGAGGACAAGCCTCAGTGCAGCAAGGAGTACTGCACAGATTCCTTCCACAGGTCTGAGCTCTCCAAAACGGGAGGAGTCAGACTGACAGTGGGAAGGAAAGTCCGAAAGTGACACTCAGGCGCAAGTGTCACTAACGGGACAAGGAACCGCCTCCAATCGTGAGGTCGGTTCTCGAGGTCGGGCAAGCCAAGTCGTAAACACACAGACAGATAAGGTACAAGATCAGCAGACAAAAGGCAGAGTCAAAGTACAGGCAGGGTTCGGCAACGGGGTATCAGATATATCGGGGTACAGAATCAGGAGGCAGAAACAGAGTCTAGGAGCGAGCCGGGGTTCGGCAACGGAGTATCAGAAATAACGAGGTACAAGATCAAAGTTCAGAAGAGTAGTCAAGGCAGGCAAGAAGTCATAACAGATAATCACAATCAAACTAGTACTTTAAGCTATCAACGGAATCTAGCTTAGTGTAGGATTACAGCTCCAGCTGGTCCCGGCACACTAACGGATCTGACTACGGATCTGGGTGCTCCCACATGTGTGATCGCACGCCAGACAAAGAGCAAGTGAACAACCAGCAGTATATATACTCTAGGACCTTTCCAGGACCTCCCTAATTGCTGGTCCAATGGGAGCAGTGGAATTCGTCAGCTGACCCAGCTGGTCAGCCGACACCCCTCTAACTGCTATTCAAACTCTGCCTCTGTGCTCGCGCGCGTGTAAGTCTGAGTCTTGGTGGACTACCAGTCCCAGCCACACCAGTACTGTCATGCAATGTATCTAATGCGGGGGCCGCCTCAGATGCGGATTCCGCCGTTACCAATGCGGATTCCGCCGCTCTGCCTGGACGGCTTGCGGCGGTTTTTCCGCGTTGAGACGCGCTAGTAGTATTGCCATGCGGACAATCTTCCGCGTCCAATGCGGACCCCACCGCTCTGCCCATGCGGCATGCGGCGGTTTCTTCGCGTTGTGCCGCCATGTCAGACGCAGAAACAGCCGCCTCCCTCTGAGTGCCAGCGGCGGCTTTTCCGCGTTTCCTCACAGTACCCCCCCCCCCCGAGGAGTGGACTCTGGACAACTCCCACCAGGTTTCTCGGGATGTGAGGCATGAAATTCTCTCCTTAATTCGTCTGCATGCATGCGCGTCCCTGGTACCCATTGCCTTTCCTCAATGCCGTACCCTTTCCAGTGTACGAGATATTGTACTGAGTTTTGCACAACACGTGAATCTAAAATCTTTTCCACCTCATATTCAGGTTGATCATCTACCAACACAGGGGGAGGAGGAGCGGAACCCACCTGGACCGCAGGTTTGAGTAGGGACACATGAAACGACCTTACGCCCCGCATGCTGGCAGGAAGATCAATGGCGTAAGTCACGTTATTGATTCTTTTGGTTACTGGGAATGGACCCACAAACCTGGGACCCAGTTTGGTAGAAGGCTGCTTCAGGGTCAAGTGACGTGTAGACACCCAGACTAACTCCCCTGGCTGAAACTTCCATTCCACGGATCGTCTTTTGTCTGCCTGACCCTTCTGACTCTGGAACGCCTTCTGCAAATTCCCCTTAACAATTCCCCAATTGTCCCTAAGTGATCTTTGCCAATCCTCCAGTGCTGGAAATGGGGATGACACGACTGGAAAAGGGGAAAATGTGGGTGATCTCCCTGTCACAATCTGGAATGGAGAGAACCCAGATGAGGAATTCTTCAAATTATTTTGTGCAAATTCCGCGAAGGGCAAAAACCTCACCCAGTCAGTCTGTGCTTCCGCAACGTAACATCTTAGGAATTGTTCCAAAGACTGATTGATACGTTCCGTCTGCCCATTAGTCTGTGGGTGGTAGCCCGACGAAAAAGACAACTTCATGCCCATCTGGCGACAAAATGCCCTCCAGAAACCAGAGACAAATTGGATTCCCCTATCCGACACAATGTCTTCCGGAATGCCATGCAACCGGAAGACGTGAAGGATGAACAACTCGGCCAGTTCCTGAGCCGAGGGGAGTCCTTTCAGGGGCACAAAATGGGCCATCTTGCTAAAACGGTCGACTACCACCCAAATGACCGACATTCCTTCAGACCTGGGCAATTCTCCCACAAAATCCATGGACAAGTGGGTCCATGGCTCACTCGGGGTGGGCAAAGGCTGCAGCTTACCTACAGATGCCAGCCGGGAGGGTTTACTCCTGGCACAGACCGCACACTCTCTGACGTACTCTTTGCAATCTGTTGCCAAAGAAGGCCACCAAGCACACCTGGCAATCAGATCCTGCGTTCTAGCAGCTCCCGGATGACCAGCATTCTTATGGGCGTGAAAGAGGTGCAGAATTTGTAAACGAAAGGGCAAAGGGATGAACATAACCCCTTCGGGTTTTCCCTCAGGAACGTCCTGCTGAAATGGGCCCAAAACCTCCGTCCAATCCTCCCAAGTCTCTGTTGCGGCTAACACTAGTTCCCGCGGGATGATAGACTCAGGAGCGGGTGGCTGTGCCGTTTCTGATTCAAAACACCTGGAGAGGGCATCTGCCTTGACGTTTTTGCTGCCTGGGGTGTACGTGATTATAAATCTAAACCTTGTAAAAAACAAAGACCATCGGGCCTGACGGGGACTCAATCTCTTCGCCCCCTCGATGTATTCCAAGTTCTTATGGTCGGTGTAAACTGTGATTGTGTGTTCTGCCCCCTCTAACCAGTGGCGCCACTCCTCAAATGCCAACTTAATAGCCAGAAGTTCCCGATTGCCTATATCATAATTTTTTTCTGCAGGTGAAAACCTGCGGGAAAAATAAGCACATGGGTGTAATCTGCCCTGCAACCCAGACCGTTGCGACAGCACCGCCCCCACTCCAACTTCTGAGGCATCAACTTCCACAATGAAGGGAAAGGACGTGTCAACATGCCTCAAAATTGGAGTTGAGCAAAATAATTTCTTCAATAAAGCAAATGCCGTCACGGCTTCAGGAGACCAGTGGTTGGTATCCGCCCCTTTTTTTGTGAGACTGGTAAGGGGGGCGACTAAAGTGGAGTATCCCTTGATGAACCTCCTGTAATAGTTCGCGAACCCCAAAAACCTCTGCAGGGCCTTCAACCCTACTGGCTGTGGCCACTCCAACACGGCTGTGACCTTGGCAGGATCCATTGAGAGGCCCGAGGTGGAAATTACGTATCCCAGAAACGTGACCGTGGTCACTTCAAATATACATTTTTCCACCTTCGCGTAGAGCCTGTTCTGTCTTAATTTGTTTAGGACAAATTTTACATGAACCCTGTGTTCGGCGAGGTTATTGGAATAAATCAGTATGTCATCGAGGTATATCAATACGAATCTACCCAAAACCTCCCGGAATACCTCATTGATTAATTCTTGGAAGACGGCTGGCGCATTGCACAACCCGAAGGGCATCACTAGGTACTCGTAATGCCCGTCGGGTGTGTTGAAGGCCGTCTTCCACTCATCACCCTCTCTGATGCGGATTAGATTGTACGCCCCCCTCAGATCCAATTTAGAGAAGATCTTTGCGGCTGTGATTTGCGTAAATAAATCGTCTATCAAGGGTAACGGATAGCGATTCTTTATCGTGATCTTATTGAGGCCCCGATAATCAATGCAAGGTCGGAGACCCCCGTCTTTCTTTTTAACGAAAAAGAAACCGGCCCCAGCAGGCGACCGGGAGGGCCGGATGAACCCCTTGGCTAAGTTATCACGAATGTATTCCTGCATAGCCATCTTCTCTGGACCGGACAAGTTATACAGATGACCCCTAGGAGGCATACAACCAGCACGGAGATCAATGGGGCAATCGAACGGGCGATGAGGGGGTAACTGATCAGCAGACTTAGGACAAAATACATCAGAGAATTCTGCATACTCTTCGGGAACCCCCTCCACAAGAATCTTGGTCCGACCCAATGTCACCTTCCCTAAACACCGTTGGTGACAATGATCGGACCATCTGGTTACCTGACCCGTAGCCCAGTCTATGTGCGGAGAATGGATTTGCAGCCACGGCATGCCTAGGATAATAGTCGAGGTAGACATGCGTAACACAAAAAATCGTAACTGCTCCCCATGCAGTACCCCTATGACGACCTTCACCTCCGGGGTCTGTGACAGGGGGCGATCCCGTTGCAGAGGGGAATCGTCCACTGCCGTGACCTGAATGGGGGGACTCACTGGAGTGAGGGGAATACCCAACTCCTGAGCGAAATCAAGATCCATAAAATTAGCCGCCGAGCCAGAATCAACAAACGCTTCAGTGGCTACAGACTTATTCTCCCATGTGATAGTACAGGGGAGAAGCAATTTTTTCTCTTTAAGAGGTGAAAATTGTGTGCCTAGGGTGTCACCCTCCACTACTCCTAGGCAAAGTCGTTTTCCCGACTTGATAGGGCAGTTTCGCACCCTATGCCCTGCTGCTGCGCAATACAGGCACAGCTGTTCCGTCATTCTCCGCCGTCGCTCCACCTGGGTCAACTTCGAACGACCAATCTGCATTGGTTCGGGCGGAGGCAAGGCCGGAGAGGGTGAGACAGGCGGAGAAGGTGTCACTAGGGGTGTAGCGGATGGTGCCGCGTAAGATGTCACCCTGTCGCGGTGAGTACCCCTAACCTGCTTCTGATGGCGTAACCTACGATCAACTCGAATGGCCGATGATATGGCCTCATCGACTGTCTTGGGCTCGGGTATAGTCAGCATTAGATCAGAGACTTCCTCCGATAACCCAGACAGGAAGTAATCCATCAGAGCAAAGTTATCGAATCTAGCGGTGACTGACCACCTACGGAACTCTGCTGCATAATCCTCGACCGAGCCTCTGCCTTGCCGCAAAAGTTTGAGCTTCCGCTCAGAGGACGCGGCGAGGTCAGGGTCGTCATAAATTATGGCCATGGCCTTAAAGAATTCCTCCACCGAGGTCAGGGCAATATTGGTAGGAGGCAGGTTGTATGCCCAAGACTGGGAGTCCCCAGTCAGCAAAGTTTTAATAAAGATGACCCGTTGGGTCTCCGTCCCCGAGGATCGGGGTCTCAAGTCAAAATACGACAACACTCTACTCCTGAAATTCCGGAAGTCAGACTTGTGGCCGGAAAACTTATCAGGTACAGGCATACGTATATCAGTACTAGGAGAGGATCGCACTGAATCAACTGACGTCTGGAGGGTTTGCACAGAGCCTGACAGGACATTAATCATAGTCTTGTGGCTACCCAGCACTTGGTTGATGTTTTCCACCGAAGTGGCAAGTGCGCCCAGACGGTCAGTGTGTGCATCCATTTGCATTTCTGGTCTGGCGTTCTGTAACGATCGGTGGGCGCAGAGAGTATCTGATTACCGGTGATCTGCAGTATCACCAGAAATACAGATATATACCAGATTATAAGTGATCTGCAGTCTCACCGATAATCCGATATACAAACTAACCTCTGTACACCCGAGTAGAGCGTTGTGTTTGGTGCAACAGTAATACAGAGGACAAGCCTCAGTGCAGCAAGGAGTACTGCACAGATTCCTTCCACAGGTCTGAGCTCTCCAAAACGGGAGGAGTCAGACTGACAGTGGGAAGGAAAGTCCGAAAGTGACACTCAGGCGCAAGTGTCACTAACGGGACAAGGAACCGCCTCCAATCGTGAGGTCGGTTCTCGAGGTCGGGCAAGCCAAGTCGTAAACACACAGACAGATAAGGTACAAGATCAGCAGACAAAAGGCAGAGTCAAAGTACAGGCAGGGTTCGGCAACGGGGTATCAGATATATCGGGGTACAGAATCAGGAGGCAGAAACAGAGTCTAGGAGCGAGCCGGGGTTCGGCAACGGAGTATCAGAAATAACGAGGTACAAGATCAAAGTTCAGAAGAGTAGTCAAGGCAGGCAAGAAGTCATAACAGATAATCACAATCAATCTAGTACTTTAAGCTATCAACGGAATCTAGCTTAGTGCAGGATTACAGCTCCAGCTGGTCCCGGCACACTAACGGATCTGACTACGGATCTGGGTGCTCCCACATGTGTGATCGCACGCCAGACAAAGAGCAAGTGAACAACCAGCAGTATATATACTCTAGGACCTTTCCAGGACCTCCCTAATTGCTGGTCCAATGGGAGCAGTGGAATTCGTCAGCTGACCCAGCTGGTCAGCCGACACCCCTCTAACTGCTATTCAAACTCTGCCTCTGTGCTCGCGCGCGTGTAAGTCTGAGTCTTGGTGGACTACCAGTCCCAGCCACACCAGTACTGTCATGTAATGTATCTAATGCGGGGGCCGCCTCAGATGCGGATTCCGCCGTTACCAATGCGGATTCCGCCGCTCTGCCTGGACGGCTTGCGGCGGTTTTTCCGCGTTGAGACGCGCTAGTAGTATTGCCATGCGGACAATCTTCCGCGTCCAATGCGGACCCCACCGCTCTGCCCATGCGGCATGCGGCGGTTTCTTCGCGTTGTGCCGCCATGTCAGACGCGGAAACAGCCGCCTCCCTCTGAGTGCCAGCGGCGGCTTTTCCGCGTTTCCTCACATATTTTACTATGACCTAACCTCTCCCTACTCTAACCCTTAACCCCCCTTGGAAGTGCCGAACCCTTAACCCCACCCCTAGTGGTGCCTAACCCTTAATCTCTACAGCTACAAACAACGGCTACAAATTGTAGTAGCGCTATACATAGAAAATATCAGCTAAAAATAGTGGCGACACGTTAAAAATAGCAGCTACAAATAGTGGCTACAAAATGTAGCTGCTGTTAAAGCGAGTGCCAATTGAATACTGTCTGCGCCAAGATTTCTGTATAACCGCTATAATCTGGCTGGATGGTGTAATGGTTAAGGGCTCTGCCTCTGACACAGGAGACCTGGGTTCGAATCTCGGCTCTGCCTGTTCAGTAAGCCAGTAATTCAGTAAGGAGCTCTTTGGGCAAGACTCCCTAACACTGCTACTGCCTGCTGAGTGCGCTCTAGTGGCTGCCTCGCAAGTGCTTTGAGTCTGACAGGAGAAAAGCGCTATACAAAAAAAGGTATTATTAAAGTGGAGATAGCTGTGCCCTCTTCAAATGATCCTAGATAAAAAATGTGGTTTTCTAAGATGGAAGATGTGGGGTCAGGGAATGCAAAACCCATTATTTTAGCCATCAATCATGTGTGGAAAAAAACAGCTTAGTAAGGGAATCACTTACGTTCTTTTGCCTTCTCTACCTTGCCAAGAGTTTTATCTGCCACTAGTATTGTGGCTCCAATTTCTTCTTTGGAATTTAGGTATGTAAGTAACACCTCTTCAGCCTGCAAAGCATGATTAACATAAGTATTAAATAGAAGTATTTTAAAAGAAAAACAGAGCAAAGCTTCCAACGTGCTCAGGCCAAAATACATTTTGACATGAAGGCCTGAGCAAAGGCACAAGTGCTTAAAGTGGACCTGAACTCTTGCACAGGACAGAAGGTAAACATAGAAATGCACCCTGTATGTATTTAGAGAGTTTAGCCTGTCTAATTCCCCCTCCTCTGTGTCTAATCAACAGTGAAATTAGATCTCTCAGCTGTGTCAGCTCAGGAATCTCCTCTGCCACGACAAATCAGCTAATTTGTAAACAAAGGATGTTAACAATACGTCATTTTCCAAGAAAGCAGCAAGTGGACACACTGCAGATTTGTTGCAGGATTTGTATCAGCTGTAACAAAGAAATGTTTTTCTTTAAAGCTTGTTATGCTGTTGCATATATTTTAGAGCAGAGTGGAAGTTCTGAGCTCAGGTCCGCTTTAACACTAAACTCACCTGAAAGAAAAATGTGCAGATTTCATTAAAATTTTAGATTTCACACTCTTCCCACAGTGGACACTTTCACTCATGTATCCAAGGGGAATTTGGCATTGTTCTTTGTTGCAAAAAAAAAAAAAAAAAAAACCTTACAGTGAATTTGCCAGTTTTGCTGCAAAATCAGTGTTGGCAAATTGTGTGTTTTCCACTAATAATATATAAATGTTATCCACAAGTAGAATACACTTTTGTGTTCTCATATATGAGCTTCTATAGCAGTGGTCCTCAAACTAAGGCCTGTTGGCCGAATATGGCCCCCCAAGGCTTTTTTCACTGGCCCCCAAATACAAAATGTATAACTTATAGATGTGGCCCACTGCACCTTTAAATATCGGCGGCCCACATATAGAATAGCAGTGCAGGCACCACCCATCCACATACTGTAGAAGCCAGTGAGCAGTAATTTGCTGGCTTCCAATTCAATTCCGTATCAGGTGAAACTGCTGTCCAAATGAACCGTAGGTTGTCACCTGGGTATGCTTCACTGTCTGGTGCACAAAGACGTTCTTCATGCACCGCATGACTGAATGGCTGCTGCTGGGAGGACTCATCCAGGTATGATTGGGTAGCAGGAAAAAAGGGTGCCGGCTGAGGGTGGGCGAAAAGGGCACCGCCATAGACTTTAATGCAATTATCGTTAATACGGCCAAAAAAGCAGAAAAAAGGGAGCCGCAACAAATTTCGTTAACAACATTAGAACATTATAGTTTTTGAGGTAGTTATCGTTTTAGAAGTATACGTTATCGTTTTTGTCATATTATTTTGTTAATAAGTACAGATTTTACATTTTCAAAGGCATTATCATTATTATTGGTAAAAGGGTGTTTCTGCAGAGGGAGTGGTTAGGCACCACCAGGTAGAGTGGTTAGGGTTAAGCCACCTAGGCGGCGGTTAGTTTTAGGGAACGCTAGGGGTTGTGATTAGGGTTAGGCACCACCAGGGTGGTGGTTTTGGTTAGGCACCACCGGGGGGGGGGGGGGGGTTAGGCACCACCTAGGCGGCGTTTAGTTTTAGGCTTAGGCAACACCAGGGGTAGTGGTTAGGGTTAGGCACCACCAGGGGGGAGGTTAGGGTTAGGCACCACCAGGGGAGTGGCTAGGGTTAGGCACCACCGATGGATGGTTAGGCATCACCGGGGGGTGGTTGGAGTTAGGCACCAACGGTTGGGTGGTTTTGGTTAGGCACCACTAGGGGAATGGTTAGTTTTAGGCACCACCAGGGGAGGGTTCTTTGTGAGGGTAGGGTTGGGTTAAGCAGTATTGCCGAAAAAACGCAACGACATTTAACGTTAATATTTATTCATTATTATATCTCGCTTGTTTTTTTGCAACAGTAAATATCGTTAATAAAGCTTGACAATGATGGTTCTCATTATCAAATTTCGTTAATACCTGGTGCCAAATTCGTTAATAACTCGGGCCCTTTTTTCACGGCGCCCTTTTTTCATGCACGCGATTGGGGGAATCAGTACCTAGATTCATTGGAATGTTTTTCAACATCATTTTATGTATGTTCCAGCCCCTCAGCAATCTGAAATATATTGACCCGGCCCTTGACCGAAAAAGTTTGGGGACCCCTCTTCTATAGCTTTAAAATGAGCAAATTAAGAGTTAACATTAAGAGAGGGGCCGCACGGTGCTCTTGCCTTGCAGCGCTGGGTCCCCGGTTAGAATTCCAGCCAAGTCAACACCTGCAAGGAGTTTGTATGTCCTCCCCGTGTCTGCGTGGGTTTGCCCTGGAAACTCCGGTTTCCTCCAACGTCCCAAAAAACATACAGATAAATACATTGTCTTCCCCCTAAATTGGGTCTAGACTACAATACATACATAAACATAAGACTATGGTAGGGATTAGATTGTGAGCCCCTCTGAGGGACAAATAAGTAGCAATAAACTCTGTACAGCGCTGCAGAAGATGATGGCGCTATTTACAGTTAAAATTAAATAATAAACAATAAAAATAATTAAAAAAAACTCCCCTTTAGTTACAGTGTTACCTCCAGGACTTAATTCAATTTCAAAAAATGTTGTACGATTCCTTCCCCTGACCTTGCAATGTTCCTGTACCTGTAAACAAGGGGCTCACAGTGATCTCCTAGAAAGTCCCCTATAGCACTGAACTTTTTTTTTTTTTTTTAGATAAAATAATATATATATATATATATATATATATATATATATATATATATATATATATATATATAACAATCAGATCTCTAGTTCAGGCTTCCATTATTAAATGCATACCACTCACAATAATGAATTAGCAAAGTAGACAATTTTCTGCATTGCACACCTTTATTTGTTAAAATACTTTACTGAAAGAACCTGCCCGGCTTGGTCCTATAGTTCCCTTCTGCCATGACAGTGGGAGTTTACCCAACATAAAGCATATCATCTCACCCTACCATCCTCTCACTCTGTCAAGGGAGATCAGCTGTTTATGGACTACACTCCAGGTCCACAGTCTCACTCACTTCCAGTAACCCAAGAGCAGAGCACAGCTAGGTGAAGGGGGGCGTGACCAGCTGGGCCCAGAGCTGGACTGACCAGAACTAGTGTTGGGCGAACACCTGGATGTTCGGGTTCGGGCCGAACAGGCCGAACATGGGCCAGATGTTCGGCATGTTCGGCCCGAACGCCGAACTCAATGGGAGTCAATGGGACCCCCGAACATGCCCATTTTGGGGGCCCTATGGGGTCGCAGGCATAAGGGGGGAGCATGCCCCGGTCGCGGGGGGGGGTCGGAAATTCCCCCCACCCCCTCCGCTAGCGCTCCCCCCCTCTGCCCGCTTCTCCATACAAAAAGTTTGAAACAAGTTCAATAGTACCTGGCTGGTGGCACTGGCTGGCAGTGGAGTGAGGAGGAGGAGGAGTCCGAGTAGCAGAGTGACGTTGAGGCCGGGCAGCGGGCGGTTCAGCGCTAGTACCCTTGTGGTACTTCCGCCCTTTCTCTGACCTCACGTCCTCTGCGTGATGACGCATACGAGGGTACGCGTGATGCGTACCCTCGTATGCAGAGGACGTGAGGTCAGAGAAAGGGCGGAAGTACCACAAGGGTACTAGCGCTGAACCGCCCGCTGCCCGGCCTCAACGTCACTCTGCTACTCGGACTCCTCCTCACTCCACTGCCAGCCAGTGCCACCAGCCAGGTACTATTGAACTTGTTTCAAACTTTTTGTATGGGGAAGCGGGCAGAGGGGGGAGCGCTAGCGGAGGGGGTGGGGGGAATTTCCGACCCCCCCCCCCGCGATCGGGGCATGCTCCCCCCTTATGCCTGCGACCCCATAGGGGGCATAGGGGGGCAGTATTCGGCCGAACAGGGCCCTGTTCGGCCGAACAGGGGCCCTGTTTGGCCATGTTCGGCCATGCATTCTGCAGTTCGGGCGAACCCCGAACAGTTTGGCCGAACACCACCAGGTGTTCGGCCGAACTCGAACATCACCCGAACAGGGTGATGTTCTGCGGAACCCGAACAGTGGCGAACACTGTTCGCCCAACACTAACCAGAACGATAGGGTACCCACCAAGGTGTGAAACTAAGGTGGAGTGTGCTGGCCAGGGCACTATAACACTGTTCGAGCTTGAAAGCTTCTTCCGTCTGGATTCATATAGAATACTGCAAATTTTTCCCACCCACCCTACCCTTTGCCGCTTTGTAAAGGATGGCAAGTGACAGCTTGGTTGTTGGGAACACAACCTAACAGAGCAGCTTTTGTTGTATCCTAACAGATTTGTTACAGCTGGAGACGGGTCCTTGACAATACCATCTCTTAGGACCTAAGTTCTCAACATGTGGTATGCGTACCCCAGGGGGTACTTCTGATGGTCTCAGGGGGTACTCAAGCTTGATATACTTAACCAAGAAGAAATTTTGAGTTTTAGAAAATGATAAATCTTATTTAAACAACACCAAATTTGTTTTTTAGCTAATTAGAAGCAATAGTAAATGCTTGGAAATTGTTTATAACCAGTTATCATGTATGACAACAATTAAATATATATTTGTCAAGGGGTATTTGTGATAATATTTGCTATGCTAGGGGGTACTTGGTGAGTACAGGGTTTTAAAAGGAGTACATACCAGCAATCAAATGTTGAGAAACACTGTCTTAGGACCAGGGCCGGGCCGAGGCATAGGCTGGAGAGGCTCCAGCCTCAGGGCGCAGTTAAGGAGGGGGCGCACAATTCATTCACCTGTCATTCCTAATTGTGTTTGAAGCAGAAAGAAATAAGAAAAGGGGATACATAGCAGTGACTGCAAGCCAGATAACTAGATATTAAGGTGTTGGGGAGGTTGTGGGCCCTGTGGCGCCTCTTAGTATAATAGCAATCAGTGTATGATGGCTGGGGTGGCAGGGATGGAGGGGCGCACTTTGGTGTCTCATCCTTGGGTGCTGGAGGACCTTGTCCCTCCTCTGCTTAGGACAACGAGAAAAAGAAGTACCCACCGAGCTGGCATAATGAATTATTTATAACCCTTCCCATACTCCACACTCCCTCAGTGTGCTCTGAGAAGCCATATGACAGGTACCATTCCCCCCCCCCCCCACCCTCTGACATGAAAAGCACCCTCACCGGTACCCTGTCAGTCCCTGACCCCCCACGCATGCTGCACCAAATGTTGAGCGTCTTGAAAATAAAATCTTAAATTTCTGACCTTTACTTGCTTGCCACATTTCTCCTTGAATTTTTCTTCTATGGTCTTCAGTTCTTGCTTAAACTTTGCATGTCCACCCGGGTGGAGGTATCCTCCATCTTTTAATTGTTTTTCAAAGCCTTCAGAAAGGTCATTAATACGAGCTTGACAATCTTCCTGAGAATTCTGCTCATTCATAGAGGAAAACTCTGCTTTCTGATGACTTATAGTTTCCTGGTAAGAAAGAAAAGCTTTATATTTATGTTGTAACACATAATGTTTCACAAGACCTTCTTCAGACTGACTTAATATCTTAGTACAGTCAGTCAGTCATTCAATGAATTATCCTGGGCAGAGGCTCTGTGGATTTGCCTTATGGCCATGCACTGCAAGTAAAGAATAGAGATGGCCCGAACGGTTCCAGGCGAACTTCGGGTGGTTCACCTTCGCCGGCGAATCGCCCCATAATGCTCTATGAGGGTCAACTTTGACCCTCTACATTACAGTCAGCAGGCACATTGTAGCCAATCAGGCTACACTCAGCCCTGGAGCCTTATATAAGGCAGGCTCCGCCGGCCATTACAATCACTCGCGTGGCTGCAATAGTCAGAGTAAGGCGAGCTGCTGCAGATTGTTTCTCCTAGGGAAAGATTAGTTAGGCTCTTAGCTTGTTAGCTTGCTCCTGGCTGAATCTTGTTGCTGTAATAGCACCCCACAACAGCTCTTTTCAGAGCTAATCCTGTTCTTGTGATCTATTTTTTTTTCTTCTGTGTGTCCCACTGACACTTGTGTTGCATACACAGCCTTGATAATTCATACTGTGTGTGTGCCACTGCCAGCGGCCCAGCACATTCAGTGACTACCTGTGTGTGTGAGACAGGGAGCTGCACATTGTAATACCCAGTACTGCATATACCCAGTACCTGTTGTGTTTAGTTAACCCACCTCATCACTGCATATACCTACCTTTTGTGTTGAGTGAACCCACCTCACTGCATCTACCTACCTTTTGTGTTGAGTGAACCCACCTCACTGCATATAACTACCTTTTGTGTTCAGTGAACCCACCTCACTGCATCTACCTACCTTTTGTGTTCAGTGAACCCACCTCACTGCATATAACTACCGTTTGTGTTCAGTGAACCCACCTCACTGCATATAACTGCCTTTTGTGTTCAGTGAACCCACCTCACTGCATATAACTACCTTCTGTGTTCAGTGAACCCACCTCACTGCATATAACTACCGTTTGTGTTCAGTGAACCCACCTCACTGCATATAACTACCTTTTTTGTTCAGTGAACCCACCTCACTGCATATACCTAGCTGTTGTGTTAAGTGAACCCACCTCACTGCATATAACTACCCTCTGTGTTGAGTGAACCCACCTCACTGCATATAACTACCGTTTGTGTTCAGTGAACCCACCTCACTGCATATAACTACCTTTTGTGTTCAGTGAACCCACCTCACTGCATATAACTACCATTTGTGTTCAGTGAACCCACCTCACTGCATATAACTACCTTTTTTGTTCGGTGAACCCACCTCACTGCATATACCTAGCTGTTGTGTTGAGTGAACCCACCTCACTGCATATAACTACCTTTTGTGTTGAGTGAACCCACCTCACTGCATATAACTACCTTCTGTGTTCAGTGAACCCACCTCACTGCATATAACTACCTTTTGTGTTCAGTGAACCCACCTCACTGCATCTACCTACCTTTTGTGTTCAGTGAACCCACCTCACTGCATATAACTACCTTTTTGTGTTCAGTGAACCCACCTCACTGCATATAACTACCTTTTGTGTTCAGTGAACCCACCTCACTGCATCTACCTACCTTCTGTGTTGAGTGAACCCACCTCACTGCATATAACTACCTTCTGTGTTCAGTGAACCCACCTCACTGCATATAACTACCGTTTGTGTTCAGTGAACCCACCTCACTGCATATAACTACCTTTTGTGTTCAGTGAACCCACCTCACTGCATATAACTACCTTTTGTGTTCAGTGAACCCACCTCACTGCATATACCTAGCTGTTGTGTTAAGTGAACCCACCTCACTGCATATAACTACCTTCTGTGTTGAGTGAACCCACCTCACTGCATATAACTACCGTTTGTGTTCAGTGAACCCACCTCACTGCATATAACTGCCTTTTGTGTTCAGTGAACCCACCTCACTGCATATAACTACCGTTTGTGTTCAGTGAACCCACCTCACTGCATATAACTACCTTTTTTGTTCAGTGAACCCACCTCACTGCATATACCTAGCTGTTGTGTTGAGTGAACCCACCTCACTGCATATAACTACCTTCTGTGTTCAGTGAACCCACCTCACTGCATATAACTACCTTTTGTGTTCAGTGAACCCACCTCACTGCATATAACTACCTTTTGTGTTCAGTGAACCCACCTCACTGCATATACCTAGCTGTTGTGTTGAGTGAACCTACCTCACTGCATATAACTACCTTCTGTGTTGAGTGAACCCACCTCACTGCATATAACTACCTTTTGTGTTCAGTGAACCCACCTCACTGCATATAACTATCTTTTGTGTTCAGGGAACCCACCTCACTGCATATAACTACCTTTTGTGTTCAGTGAACCCACCTCACTGCATATACCTAGCTGTTGTGTTGAGTGAACCCACCTCACTGTATATAACTACCTTCTGTGTTCAGTGAACCCACCTCACTGCATATAACTACCTTTTGTGTTCAGTGAACCCACCTCACTGCATATACCTAGCATCCCCCCCGAGATGGACAAAATGGACAAACCAGGTAGAGGAAGAGGTAGAGGCAGACCCAGAGGAAGGCCACCTGGCACCAGCCGGTCTGTGTGAGGTCGTGTTGATGTGATTTCGTGCGGCCCTGGCCCAAAGTACAGTGCTCAGGAGAAGGCACGTGCCATCACTTCCAAGATTGTCAGGACGTGCTTGACTATTTAACACAGAACACCTCATCTCCCGCAGCCACCAGTGCTACTACAAGCACCACATCCGCTGCATTTGACACTTCGCAGGAGTTATTTGGTGTGGAAATCACTGATTCACAGCCAGGGCCGGATTTAATGCTCATGAGCCTATAGGCACAGAAGTTCTGGCGCCCTAAACTCCGCCCCTTAGCACAGGCCACACCCTCACCCAGTCGTCCCCCCATCCCTTATGAAATAAAACCACACAAGGTAATGCAGATATTGCCAAAGACAAGAATACCAACAATATGCAGATATTACTAATGACACACACAATTGACAAAATACTGTATAGGCCAACATTTCCAACAACAACCAGTTAATACCAAGGCAGACAGTGAATGGTAGATATTTAGTACTAAGCAGGTAATAACAGTTAGGTGACACACAATTAGTAGTAGTAGGTGGTTGCTGCCCAGTTTGCCCTGCATGGTCAGTATAAGATGTAATCCCCAGGCACTACGGTGGAAAAAGGGAGGGGGTGTCACCTCTTCCATCCCATCCAAACAGCAGAGTGGCGGAGCACAAATACCTACTCAAAGTCTGCTTACTCTGGTCTCCTATTCACTGCAGCCATTCAGCATGCAGCAATGTTTCTACATAGGCTCCCAATGTCACATGACATGCATTTCAAACCCCAATGGAGGAATGCAGCAGCATGAATGGCAGCAGTGAAGAAGACAAGAGGACCCAGAGCTGAAGTTGGTATTTATTCTCCGCTGTTCTGAATTTGGATGGGGGAAGAGAGGTGGGCCATCTTAGTCTTCAGGCCTCACTGCAGTCACAGGACTAGTGGAGGTAATGGTTACACCATTGTCTGCCTGGGGCCTAGATGATACCTGCGCCTTATAAAGCTTTACTGTGGCCTAGGCAGTATCCCTCTCCCCTGCCTGTTAAAGTACAGGCCCAGCTGCCTGTCATGAGCACGAGTATACATGCAAACGCCAGCCAGCCTGTCCTTGTGTACCTCTTGCTTTATCCCTGCTGTGAGTGCCCTCTGTAGTGACACAGGCTTTAATATAACCAGAGACACAGCAGGAATGAAGCAAGATACTACCATTCTCGTGGCAGGTAGCAGGACCTTTTGCATGCCAGTGCCACCCTGTATAAACCCAATACCCTAGACAAGAACCCCCCCATAAAGCCTACCTCCTTCGAACACCCTTTCTCTCTTAGGGCACTAAGTTAGCCCCAGGCCTAGGCTATACCTCCCCCCCCCCCCCCACACACACACACACAGACATACATGCACAGACCGGGGCAGGAAAAAATGGCGCACAGCTCCACTGGACCATTATGGCGCCGCCATTCAAATCAATGGTAAACGATGTTTACTGTTTTTAAGCGTTACATTATGGCGCACATGCAGATCCAGTAAATTATGGCGCAGGTCAAACGATATTTATGTTTTAGGTATATGTAGCAACTTTAAAAAGTTATTTATCGTTCCTCTGATCCCAATGTCCAGCTGTGTCCCCGGTGATCGTCCTCTGACAACCCCTCCCCCCAATGTCCCCCAGTGTATATCCCCTGCCCCGGCCTGAAGTGTAATCCTACAACAATCCTACACGAGCAGATCTTACGAGCAGCTGGTGGATGTATTTGCACGCTGGAGACTTCCTGATCCACCAATCACGCGGGCGCTACCCCAACCGCCAATCAACGCTACTCATTTCTCTGCTCCGTCTGCTAATTGGACGTGATGGTCTCGGAGGCGGGGGCATTGGGACCAATTAGCAGATGGAGCAGAAAAATCAGTAGCAGTGATTGGCGGTTCCGGAACAACACTCCACGCAGCCCCCCCCCCCCCATGATTGGTGGATCAGGAAGTCTCCAGCGTGCAGATACATCCACCAGCTGCTCATAAGATCTGCTTGTGTAGGATTATATTAAAATTAGACATGCGAGGGAAGGGGGGAGGAGGCAGAAGACGGTAACCAGGGGACACAGCAGAACATGGGGGGCAGGGGTCCGACGAACGATAAATATCATTTTAAAATTACTACGTACTCCTAAAACTATAAATATTGTTTTAAAAGATTTATTGGTGGCTCCGTGCACACACACAGACACACATGCACACACATGTACAGACACT